>NC_142009.1:246702984-246957984 GCF_049901735.1 Notechis scutatus | reverse complement strand
CAAGTAACATCTCTATTTGCTTTCTGGCAGTGCTAGTTGGAGAGCTAGTGAATATGTCTGCTTCCATTTTATAGCTGAAGGTTATGATTTGCATTTTTCTTGGTAAAAGGCAAAAACAAAAAGCAGAAAGCTGTGATTACTTAGCTCACCAGATTTTATTTGTTCTTTGGTTTTTAGCATTCAGTTGCTATTGTGAAAGGCTCATTTGGCTAATCAATGGGAAAGATGCCCTTCTCTAATGAAAAATTCTTCAGAAAATGTACACAATAAGCAATCTAGGACAGCAGACAGGTGCACCACACAGATATTGCCATAAGGCAGTGGGAAGATACCTTCTTTTATGCACCTGTTTAGCTGCAGTGTCTAAAAAGTTCTGTGCAGCCCTTTAAAGTGCTTGATGATTGAAAGTTTAATTTTGAAGGCTTTGTCATCGGAACAAATCTGTGTTGCTCTAAATTCAAAAGTCCATTTGTAAGAGAAATGCAAAAATCAGTCCTATCGTGTTGTGAAATTGCCTGACCATTATCATTTTCTCTCTTAACTAACTTACAATCCATTAACAGATAGTTTTTAAAATATCAAAATTCTCATAATGATTTCTAAGGGACCCTTGTAAAGTTAAATGCAACAAGAAAGTTATACTTGTATGCATTTAGCATATAATCAGTGTAACAATACAGACTCACTTAATATGGACAGCATATACCCATATTGACCCAATAGTTGTTTTTAAGTTTGTACCTCACACATTTGACTATCCCCATTTTATAGTCTGTTTGTGGCACCAACTTCCATCATACATGGTGTGAAGTAATTCTAGAATGCCATGTATTATGTTATAAATCTCTATAATGTCTCTTCATCTCTTTACTTTTTAAAGCCACAAATATTATGATTTCTCCTCCTATGATTGGCCTCCAGGTTTTTTTTTAATTCTTTTGTTTGCATATTTCTGCATTTTTTCTGCATCTGACTGTGTATGTGGTGTGTGTGTGTGAGAGAGAGAGAGAGTGTGGTGGGGGGAGAGAGAGACTTAATGACTAAAACTAGATGTAGCATTACTAAGGTGGGAACATTTAGATTGTGTAAAGGCATTATAATATGGGCTGTTTGATTTACAGTCTGTTTTGTTACACACCATCAAGCCAGGTATCATTATGATGTCTTATTTGCCATTTTATTATTTGGGGACACCTCATGTTTATTTTGTTTATCACCTCTCATAATTTGATGCTACCAAGAGTCTTGGCCCTCTATCAAACTGTATCTTTTTTGTCATATAAAAATAGATTATAACAGTTCTGTGGGGAAGTTCTTCCATTCCGAGAACAATCCCCTTAGTCTTAAACTGTTTCCCTTTCTTTAGGCAATCACTAATTCATAAGAGTTTTCAGAATGGTAGCAGCTTTAGTTTTTTGTAACAAAATAACAAAGAGTCCTCTAGAACCTTAATGACTAATGCATTTATTATCTCATAAGCTTTTGTTGATCACAGAACATTTCTTGAGATTGTGTCCAATATATCACATATTGCTCCAGAATTTCACTTCCAGAAACCCCTTGGATTATCCTAGAATGGCAAGTTTTCTGATTCTGCTGTCCAGTTAAACAATGCAATTATTTGAATCTGAAACATGCTTTGAATAGGTCTGTACTAAAATTCCCTAAGCTTGGAAATTAAATCCCTTTTGCTGTTAATACTGGGAGTTCTGAAGCTTCTAAAACTCATACTGAATGAACATTTTCAAATCTTCTGAACTAAAAATGAAATATTTGTTCAGGTTTATGAAGTCATAAATTCAAAAGCCCTCTTTAGGCAACAGGATATCTATTATGCTTCTCACAATGCTAAATGTTAAATTTCCATTGCAGGCTTATTCTGTTGCTTTAGGCCTCCATTTTCTTTCAATGTTTTGGCTACTCAAATGTCTGAATCAGGCTACCATAGTTCAAAGGAACCACAAGGCTTTCACTGCTCCTTTCTAGCTATTAAGAATATATGAATCTACTTAGTTTGCCAGGCATCTCTAATCTGTAAAGAGAGGAAGAAGACATCAAAAGGTATATTTGAATATCATCTCCAATTGAAAACAGCCTGAACGCATTTCTCAGAATAGTGAGGACATGGTGGTAGACAAGAATAAGTCCTTTATTTTTACTATTTAAATTAAATTATCTTTTGATACAGTTTGACTGTTCCTAAATGTTCATGCTGTATCTCCTTCTTCAGTGTAGTATCTGTGGTTCCCTAATTTATTGCATAGCAAAATCCATCTATTCATTCTGTTATGTTGCTTTACTGACCATTAAAATGAACATATATGGAAGATGATTTGATGTTTTTATGTTTTGTTTGTTTGTTTGTTTTAAAAACCAATTAAAATTTATTTAAAAAAAATGAAGGTTTTGTATGTTCAATTTGATGATTAATCTGTGGAAGTATTTTATCTGAGTAGCAAATCTTTTGTAGAATTAGGCAAAATTGTATTGCCTCTGAAATTCAATGTCGTACTCAAATGTATTCAAGGGAACAATTGTTGCATGTGCTGTTTCCATTTAAAGCTTTTATTGTATAATTGCCCTTGATTATTAATGGAATTTTACAGGATGAGGACAGTCCTAATATTGTCTTACATTTGTAGCCATCTTGTGCTTTACTATTCTTCTTTTACTGTGTATGACTTTGTGTGTATATGAGAGAGGGAGAGGGAGGGGAGAGGGAGGGGAGAGGGAGGGAGACAGATAGTGGTGGGGTTCAAAAATTTTTACTACGAAAAGCTATGTGGTTATTCAAGTCCAGGTACAAATGAAACAGATTGAAATATAAATCAGATAAAATCATCAAGTCCAGGGAAGGATCAGATTTTTGTGGGTCTGAAATTGCTAGGAGACACAGCAATGGAATACTCAAGACAGGCTGGGAAGGTATTTCAGCACAAAATAATCTCCAATATATAAAATATCACATTTTAAGTTATAGGTAGTTCTCAATGTACAGTCACAATTGAGCCCAGAATTTCAGTTACTAAATGTTCGTTAAGTGAATTTTGCCCCATTTTATGACCTTTCTTGTCACAATTGTGAAGTAAATCACTGAGGTTATGTCATGCCCTTGGTAGAGTTGGACTCTGAGGAGGAATAGCTGACAGGGAGTGGAGGTGTGGCTCCGGAGGTTGTGGAGGAGGCTGAGGAAGGACAGAGGCCGGCTGGGCAGTCAGAGGAAGAACCAGGCCCATCCCCTCTGCAACCTAGGACATGCAGGGAGGAACGGAGAAGGCAACAACTTGGCTTACGAGAGAGGAAGCGGCCATGATCCTCCTCATGCAGCTGGGGAGAGTAGTATATAGGAGAGACGATTTCAACACAGCATTGCCAGAAGCAAAGTATGAGTTATTTTGGGCTGAAGTTATCTTGGTTGGTATCCTTCCAACAGACTGTACCTTGTTATCTCCTTGAATTTGGTAATTACTTATCCAGGTCCATTGTGGAAATTTCTTCATTGTACTTTGTTTGGTTTTTTTTTATTTCATCTCTATCTGTTCAATAAGTTCAGACTGTATTGCTTTCTTTTGAAGACTATTTTTGAGTATGTTTTATCTCCAACTGAGAATTATTGAACAGAGGGGGCCAAGTTGGAGGCATTAAAGGACATTTATTTACATTTTGGATTTTGTTACATTTGTGTTACACTCTGGGTCATCACAGGTTAGTACCATATCAAGTGAATCTGGCTTCCCCATTGACTGTGCTTGTAAGAAGGTCACAAAAGGTCATCACATGACCCTGAGACACTGCAACCATCATAAATATGAGTGAGTTGCCAAATGTCCAAATTTTGATCATGTGACCATGGGGATGCTGCAACGCTTGTGAGAAAAATTGTCATAAGTCAATTTTTTTCAGTGTCGTCATAACTTTGACAGTCACTAAATGACTGTCAAATCAAAGACTCCCTATATTCTCCTCCTTCTCCCCTCATCATTGAAAAATCATGAATTATTCTTAAAACTGGATTTTGCTAGCAAATTTGTCTATTGACAATAGATAAAAAAAGCTAAATATCAGTCATTTTTGTCATACAGAAGTTACTAAAGATAAAGGTTCTGTTTTCATCATGGTTTTGTGTATTTAATTTTTAGTTAGATGCAGTATAGCCAGACATAAACATATAAATTTCCCTTTATTCCACAGTACTGTATATAGAATTAAAGTAGTTTAAAGATGATCTAATTCAGAATGTATAATTCAATTTTATTTACTTTTAAACAAGCATCTTCCTTTATGTTTCCCATCAAGTCATAATGAAAGAAATGCTGTGTTCTGCATGAGTTCATTTTGCCTATGGAAAGATGTGCCCAAAAGTGACTTAAATGATAATGAAGCTCCAGAAATGGAATTATATTCCTGTTCCTTGGAAAATCTCAACAATTATTAAAAGGAAAAGAAAGGTCTCAGTTTAAGTGTCAGGCAGAGCATCTCTGAGGGAATGCAGTTTTATTGAGTGTTAAATGTCAGCATCGATGTAATAAAGATGTTACACAGTAAGTAATGAGTGGTTTTCAGATGAAGAATTGGTTTCCATGAGTTGGTAACCTGTTGTGTTCAGTAAATTATTAAAAGAAGGAAGAAGGAAGGAAGGAAAGAAAGAATGAGGAAAAAAAGATATGGGAGGTTTGAGCAGATGGGAGTCCAGTGGTGAGAATCAACGTTTTTTACTACCGGTTCTGTGGGGATAGCTTGGTGGGTGTGGAAGGGGAAGGATACTGTAAAATGTCCAGTCAGAGGTGGTCTTTGCCGGTTCTCCGAACTACTCAAAATTTCCGCTACCGGTTCTCCAGAACTGGTCAGAACCTGCTGAATGTCACCTTTGGATGGGACCCATTCCTGGGTACTTAACATTAACAAAAGGAATGCAGATTTTCCTCACCCCACCCCTCTATGCCTATTTGCTATTATCTCAGAAACTTATAATATTTTATAGTTTAATACTTGGATAGGCAATCACAAGGGTTTAAGTAAGACTAAGATGCTGGGGTGGGGGGTGGGGAAGCTTTCTGGAAAAAGACATTGGTAAACTCACTTCCATATTATTATCAGAAACTCCTCCATGGAACCATCTGTTTGAGCTCAAATGAGAGTTTATCATACTTTCCCCCCCTATTTTTTCCTCTCTGCTAGTATCCTGGCAAGCTCTTTTTTAAAAAAAAAATAAGTTGCTGGTGTTCATCTAACACTAAAAACTCAGTTGTTTCCATCAACAAAGGTTTAATCAAAGTATGTTCAAGTATGAACAGATCACTTCGTACGTATATCATTCTGGCACCGTTTATTGTATATGTTGATGTAAGTGTAAGTAATTTTAAACTGAGAGGGCCTTAAAATAAAATCTGTGAATAAATATACTGGCAATTTAGCAGATTGCTATGCCAAGCATTTTAATTATTCTAAAAAAAAAAAATCATTCTCAAAGGCCTTTGCAATGGCAGTTTATTATTATTTTTTTCAGAACATGTCTTGCAAGTCTTTTCATAAAATGGACCAATAATTTAAAACAGTGAAAGATCTACGCTCTTCCAGATGTTTCCTGACACTAGTTCTATCAGCTGCAGCCAGGATGGCCAAGAAATCATGAATTATGGGAATTATTCCTAAATATCAATGTATAAATATGCATTCCCCACAAGTTTTACTCAAACGTTTCTATCAAAGTTTATTCTGCATTCGTCCTTGAGTACAGTGTAACAGCTTTACTTAGCAGATGGTATCAGCTTGGCTTTGGACCTTGGAGATGCTGGAGAATCATGATATAAGACTTTCTTTTTTATGATCTTGCCAGACTGTAGTGGCCATGGAACAACAGTTTCCTTGTTCCTGAAATGGGTAATCAAGGCCCTTTCTGTTCTTATTTTGCAGAAGTCCTCCATATAGACCATTCAGCAAACACAGACTTCTTTCAGACTCAGCTTTGATCAAAATAAAGGGCCAGATGATAAAAAAGGGAAGATTAGACAAGTGTTCATCAATCTCTGTGATTTCTTCTTTCAAGTAGCATGCTGTGTACAACAGATCAGAACAGCTTTTCTTTTGTGGCTCCCAATAGATGAGGATAATGAAGAGGGGAGGGGAAACCACTCCTTAAAAGCCCTGAACCTCTAGTCAAGGTGGGCCCTGGCCAACTCCATTTTGGAGTTATAACCCTTGACATTCTATATGAGGGGTCTCCAACCTTGGCAACTTTAAGACTTGTGGACTTCAACTCCCAGAGTTCCTCAGCCAAAGCTGAGGAACTCTGGGAGTTGAAGTCCACAAGTCTTAAAGTTGCCAAGGTTGGAGACCCCTGCTCTATTATCAAGCCTTCTGGTCAGGTCAAAAGAGATTGTGTACTTCTGATGTAGCTGTTATAGCAAAGACTTTCTGTGTTATGGGTTAGGGTTAGGGTTAGGGTTAGGGTTGAACTTGTGAAAGGAAAATGTTTGCTACTATGTTCTGAGCCTGCATCATTTAGAGCAGGGCTGTCAAACTCGCGTCCTGCGGGCCAGATGCGTCCTGCGCTGGCCACACCCCCGCCCGGTTTAGCGAAGAGGAAAAAAGTCCCAATATGTCACTTGATGACACCGTGACGACAATTGTTTGACACCCCTGATTTAGAGTTATCCTTCACTATATAGTCTCTATAGATTTCATGTCTATGAAAAGTGGCATTGTATGCCTAATGATACATTAGACTTTGTCTTTTTCTTCTATATTATGTGTGCGTTTGTATATAATTAGAACTTCATACCAGATATGGCCATTCATTGATTTTTATGCACTCTCTTTAATTGTTTATTTTTAAAATGCATTTAATTTAAAGCTCTGCAGCCCTCATGGCTCCTAGAAAGCTCTAGGAGGCTTATAAACGATCAAATAAAAGATCAAATAATAATTAAAGATCAAATAACATAAATGATAATCTTCCTAATAATAGTTGCTGCATTTCTTGACAAACATTGGGGCAAAAGATTCAAAAGATTGTGTAGCTATGCCCTCCTTCTTTTTCTTAGCTGATTTCTTATTTTTCTCGTAAATAAAGACTGGTGTAGTAATTGGAAAATATGAGAAAGTCACCAGTGAAAGATTAAATCTAAAGGAGAGAAATTGTTGAAAAAAACCTTCTCTGAAGTATCAAAATTGGGATCTACAACAACAAGATGCATTAAGCCTGTTTGAAACAACAATGATTTGCTACAGTGAATTGAATTGGACTGTGGAGGCAACATGATTTACTTAGGTAAAGAGGCCATCTGCTTTACCTTAGTGAAGCAATCCAGGTGGTGTTGAATCACTTCAGGGCATCAATCAATACTGTGGAAGCTTTTCTCAGTGTTCAGTTCTCTGAATTGAGGAATGGCTTCCAAGATCAATAGCTTTGGAATTGTTCACCAAAGCTGATTCACCAAAACTGCATATGTTGATGTAGTTGTAGGCTGGAATGTTAGCATCTACTACCAGGAATCCTATATTGTTTGCTGTACCTGTTCAGACACAGGGGCTTAAGTTCAGATTGCCATAAGTACTACATGAATATTAGTTCATTATCCTGAAGGCTACAACTTTGAAGCTTTTGCATGCCTCAGTACAAAAGTCCCTGGCAGGTAAAAAAAAAAAAAGTCTAGACCAATTTATGATTATTATTTTTAAAAAACCACTTTACTGTGCAGCTATCTTTTCACCATTTCACTTATCTCGCAGTATTTTTTGTTAATTAGAACACCAATATTTGGTTTTGTCTTGGATGAAAATGATTTCAAACTCTTGAATGTAATCATCTGAAACCTGGCAGAGTTTATGCCTCAGAAGGATCAAGTATGTTTGAAAATTATTTCCAGTTCTGCCAAGAAATAAAAATTACATTGGCAGCCCTTTGGGATGACAAAATCTGATTTTTCCCATTTAATTTGACATGTGTTGTCCTCTCATTCGTGCAGATTGTAATGGGAAGGAGGCTAAAATGATTAAATAAGTACAATTCGTCACACAGAAAAATATCGGTAGCCATCTGTTGTATTCCAGTCATAATTAACTGGGATACATGGAGATTAGGGAACTAGAATCAAGTTTAAGAATTGATCTAGTCTTTGTTTCATCCAAATCACCAAACTCCAAATCCAAATCCAGCTGCAGTGTTATATATTGAACTCCGTAGGACTGATTTAATATATGGAGTCCATTATATATAATACACTATTTATTTATTTAGCATATTAGATATTTATCCTGCTTTTATTACAATCTTTATAGGTAAATCAAGGTGGTGAACATCTATATATATAAAAGCGAAAGACCACTCTTGCATCATCACAAAATCTCCAGACCCGTAAAGCCTACAAACTTGAAATTTGGCCCATATGTTCCTCTTGGCTTCTAGGTGCTCACTAAGAAAGGATTTTTCAAAATGACCATCAGAGCATTAGTATTTCATACATTATTATTAACACTCTCTGATGCTAAGGAGTTCTACTCCCCCTCCCCACCTGAAAAGAAATATGTTCCAAGTGCAAAACACAAGCAGAGGAGAGGAGTTTCAGTTTTAGTTTTACAGCACCAAGAAGGTTTAGCACAGAACAGTTGAGCTAAGTCATGCCCAGGCTCCTTGCTGTCTCCTTCTTGCTGACACAGCAAATACTGCTTCAGTTTCCAAAAAGCCCTCAACTGTCTCACACAGGTGAATACGATGGATGCTGGTAGGCAGAGTGTTGAGGTAATTCCCCATTAGGAGAATGAGCGCATACAGGGAGACGTATAGAGAGTAGTGTTGGAATAATACACACAGAGCACACAGATACACTGTACAATAAATGTAGGTTTTTACTTCCAGAAAGGTTTAAGCAAAGTCCAAAATAGGCAGTCCAAAGTCATTCACAGGTAAAATCAGTCAGTTTTCATCCAGGGATAATCCAAATATCAAATTCCAGTGTCAAAAACAGTTCAGTATCAGACTTACATCAAATCCAGTAATATCAGTCAATTAGGAAAAATGGAGGAATGACAATACTTTCCAACAGAAGGAAACAGAGATACACTTACACTCTCTTCTGAGACTCAGACTAAACAATCCAGGTTTCTGGCTCCATCTTATGGCTGTTTGAGAAACCACACCCAATTGCATGCTCTTGCATTCCCTTAAAGATATAGTACTAAAATGTTTATCCTGGTTTATATATTTCTAACCCAAATACCTGTTAGGTGACTTATATTCCTAACACAGAGGCAGAATTTTTTCCCCTTATTTTCCTCCCAAAAAACTAAGCTTGGCCACATAGTTTCATAGCGAAGCACGGGTATCGAGCTAGTATATAATAATACTTCCTCCTCCTATTTTCCCTAAAAGGAAAATATTTGCCTATTTTCCCTAAAAAGGCAACCTTGTGAAGTGGATTGGACTGAGAGAGAATGACTGGCTCAAGGTCACCTAGATTTCATGCATAAGGCAGGACTAGAATTCAGTTTTCTGGTTCCTAGCCTGGTACCTTAACTACTCAACCCAATATGACATGTCATATTTATTTTATTAAAAATATTTACCATGAGTTTGAAGGGAAATTGAATTTATTTTACAGTGACAAATGAAAATGGAGCAGAAAAATCCTTGATTTTGGTTTGTAAAATCCATCATAGTGACGATTTTTTGCATTGCTGATGATAAAGAGCTTTTTTTAAAAAAAGCAAGAAAGTTGCATAATAGGAATTGAGAAAGGAAGAGTTGTTTTTGAATCACCATTTTGCCCTTCAACAGATCAAGAACAAACAGAAGTGCATCTAAAATTAAAATCTGTATGGCTGATGGAAACAAAAAGGGGATAAAAAGGAAGAAGCTGCCCCTCTGAGCTCCTAGAACAATAGAATATCCTTCTTTGCATATTCAGCAGGATATCAACTGCTTCAACAAAGATATCAGCTTTCAACTTCACCAGCCACTAAGGAATCTGTGTGTGTGAGAGAGAGAGGGGTGGGGGGTGAGGATAGATAGATCTCAGTTTGGGTAGTTGTGAACATATCAGGCAGTGGTGGATTAAGGCTCATTGGTGCCCTAAGCACTGACAAATCTTGGTGCCTCCCTCCTTTGTACATACTGTACAAACAAAGCCATATTCTCAACTTCGTGGTGCCCCCTTTGGACCTGACGCCCTAAGCATGTGCTTAGTCTGCTTAATGGTTAATACAGCATTGGTATCAAGTTAGAAACTGGCAGACTGAATTGAATTCTAGCCCCGCCTTAGACACAAAGCCAGTTGGGTGACTCAAGCCAGTCACTTTCTTTTATGCCTAGAAAAGAGGAAGCAGTGGCAAACCACTTCTGAAAAACCTGAACAAGAAATTTGCAGTGACTTGTTCAGGCAGTTTCCAAGGATTGGACACAATTGAACAGAAGGGATATAAATGTAATATAAATATAATTTTATGAAGATTTGTTGTAATAGTAACGTACAAATTAAACTTAAAGAAAAGAAAAATGCAAGGAAGAAAAAGGAGGGAAGAAAGAAAATATCAAAAACAGATCCAACAGGGAAGAATATCAAAAACAGATCCATAAAACATCATTTCTTCACTCTTGGTAACAGCAAAAGTCCATAAAGTAACAGCATTTTTTAAAACTTTGATCAAATAAACCAACCTTATATTCCTTTTTATTTCTAACAGTCTTAATTTTAGTTCATTCAAATATTGTCATAACATTTGAATTCTCTTTATTTCTTCCTTGTCTCATCACATAGAATTAATTCTTAATGATTTTTACAAACCTTTTTTTTTTAATAAACCCACTGGTAAAAAAATATCTCTTAGTTTATCAGTTGTAATTCCCTTTAAAATTTTAAAACCTCAACCTGATTCTTTTGTAAATGTTTTTGAAACATCCTTTTCTAAGACATTCTCTTGACCTCTTAGTTGTAAATTCAAATTCAGTACCAGTTCTATTTTGTCCAGGGGGAAAAACAACTACAACTGTCATTTCTTCAATAAAGTATTTCGGATATAATCTGTCTGTAGAAGCAGGTTTCATTACTGATACTGTTGATATTGTGGCTGCTATATTCTGGTACCGTTCTCCAAAATCCTCCTTCAGTTGTTGCAATGTTTTGCATTATTTTACAGGCTTGTAAATCTTTCCTTTATTTAAAATAATTCGTCTTCTTTAGTGTCTCATTTTGAAATCATGCAATTGATTTTTATGTTGTACTGTGGAAAACTGCTATTTTATAGTCTCTTCATGCAGATCAGCCATCCAGAGCACATGTGGGCAGTCTCCTGTCCCTGTCGTTGTCTGGAGAGGTTCCAAAGAATGGTTCACTGGTTCTTTGGTCTTTGCCACAGTTGTTGGTTCCAATTTTGCAGAGCCATCTTTAGTTTATCATACTTCCTTCAAAAGCCACCAAGCACTAAGGATTTTATGGTGAAATGTAAGGGCTATTGGTCTGAGTAAGACAGGCCAAAAGACAGGTGCTCTTCTAGGCCAGTGGTATAGTTATCTGTGCCTTCCACTGAGACCCTCACCATCATTACCATAGATCCGTGTTGGCGAACCTATGGCACACATGTGCCAGAAGCGGCACACAGAGCCATTTCTGCTGGCACGCGATCTGTCGCCCCAGATCAGGAGCACTGTGCATGCATGCGCGCCTTCTGCCAGCCAGCTGATTGTCGAGTATCTGATGTGCATGCGTGGTGGGCGGGGTGTGTACGGGAGATGGGTGTGCATGTGCAGAGGCACATGATGCACAGGGATCATGCGCACATGCACAGAGGCATGCGATGCACGGGGGTCATGCATGCAGTGCACTATGGGTGCAGGCATGCATGCGCACACTTTTGGCACACGAGGACGAAAAGATTAGCCATCACTGCTATAGATCCTTGTTTCGGTGACTTTAGAATGAGAACTATGACTGCTATGAACTATGAACTATGACCTGGATGAGATAAGCCTATCAAGATGTTTCTGGTAGCTGGCAGGAATATGGTGGTGGTGTGAGACTGGCTGTTATGGGATCTCAACGGACAGAAAGAAGTCTAGCTGCCTCTCAACTCTCCTCATTGAAGTGTGGAGCTAATCTTTTGTTTTCTAAGGATCCTTAGTGGTAGAAAGTAAAATGGATATGCTTGAAGAAAAAAGAGAAGATTCATTGCCAAGAAAATGAGTTGAAATATTGCTTAAGCCCAGAAAAGGGAGGAGGGTGATGACAGCATCTCACACACAGAGAGAGATATGCAGAAACATAGACACACACACACAGAGGGGACGGGGGAACTGGAGCCCTCAACAGCTATAGTGAAATCTAATGGTCCCCAGTATGTATAGTGGAAACTTTGTTCTGGTTTATAGAGGCTTGTAAAAATTTTCTAACTGTCCCAGAAATAACAACAACAATAATAATGAAAAAATGCAGCTTGACTGCCAGTGATTTTGGTGGTTCAATGAATACCGCTACTATTATTCAGGGAGGTGAAATATTACTTTACTCCTGATAGTATTTCTTAAATATTGGACAGATTTCCTTTCCTGTCTTTTATGGAATTTTCTAACAAATTTTATTCCACATGGTCACTTTTTTTTTTTTTTTTTTGCAGCACAGGGTGTTTAAAAGAGCAGGTGAGGTGCTAGAAATACTAAACTTACTGTGCTTACTGGTTTTCAGAAACAAAACTTTAACTGTAAAAATGGAGAAGATGGTTACTAAACAGTGAATTTATGATTTAGTGTAGAATAAATCTAAAATGAGGACACTAATACTGGAATTAATTAAAAAGACACAGGATGTGAATATAATCCTATATTCTGATCATTGCTATATCACTTGATAGCATTGAATAAATTGATGGAATATAACATCTTTAGGTTGACAGGTAAACAGATAACAGATAACAGATAATCAGAGTTGGAAGGGACCTTGTAGGTCATCTATTCCAACCCCCCGCCGCCCAAGCGGGAGACCCTACACCATTTCTGACAAAAGGCAGTCCAATCTCTTCTTGAAAGTCTCAAGTGATGGCGCTCCCACAACTTCCGAGGGCAAGCTGTTCCAATGGTTGATTGTTCTCACTGTCAGAAAGTTTCTCCTTATTTCCAGGTTAAATCACTCCTTGTTCAGTTTCCATCCATTATTCCTTGTCTGGCCTTTGGGTGCTTTAGAAAATAGTATCAGAGGGCTAATCCAGACATTACTTTTGATAGAAGGTATGGTTTTATAGCTAAAGAAAAAGATCCAGCCAATCTCAGTAAAATGGTCCCAGTGTAAATGACCCAGACAACAGTGCTATTTCCTGTGCTATTTCCTGTGCCAGAATCTGGTATTCTTTTCAGCACTACAGCTAAACAGGTGGCTTGCACAGCCTGACAGCAATACTAGAATAGTGACAGCTAAGCAGGGGAGTTGACAGCACTGGAGGGACTGCACAACATGACTTACTGACACAGCAGCCATGTTAATTTCCCTCATGGCAGTTTGGGACAATTAAAATAATGGCCAAATCAGGAGCCAAGTACTTGGAGCCAGCATTCAGGGACTAACATCTGAAACATTGAAACAACCCACTGTCAGTTCCTGTCTTGCAGTGTTTGCCGAGTAGACTGGATGCCAGTTCCAAGCCTATGGGAAGAAATTATTGGCTGCAGTATGACAGTTTATTATTAGCATATAAGCCAGGCAAGATTCAGTTCATATTTGAGATTCAATATTCAAGGGCAATTAGGTTCAATTTGAACCAATTTCAAGGTTCAATTCGTTAAAAAAAAATCCATAGGTTACAATGGGGAAGCTTTTGAATTCCTGCAGTTGTTCCTTTTTTGACAGAATGGGATGAAAATGGTAGAAATGGTGAGACCATTTAGAGGCTATTAACCCAGAAAAAATTTCAGTCAAACAGCTTCTACGGTTTCCCAGCAGTACATTTTGTTTCCTTTAAAGCAGAGATAGCAAGGTTAAGGAAAGGAGTACACAAGCAGCTTTCAATTTATACAGTAAAAAGTCGACAAAGGAGCTGAGCGGAACCAATTCAGAGAACATCCGAAGCCAACCTAAAAAGTCTGAAAAACTGTTTAAGAAGTAAGCTCTTGCTAGATACAGAAGACAATCACTTGTTTGTCGGAGCTGATAAGCTGGCTGGCTGATGAAGAGGGGAAGTCTATCCGAGGAATGAAGCTTAATCAGTTGTTTTTGTAACAAGCTGTTATGTGTCAAAAATGTCAGAGGGGTGTGTTTTTTTAATCAGGGCAACCTGATCTACCCAATTATGGGATGGAGCATACTGCTTCTGTTTTCGCCTTTCAGCCCCAATCCAGGAGCCTTCACAGGCAGTCGTTTTCACTATTTTTTGTGTTGAATTTATGTTTTACCAACAGAGAAATAATTTTTTTGCCAGTAACATTTGTCAGTAAAATTCAACACAAAAAAAGTCAGAGGTATGTATTAGCATTCTTGCATACCTGTTATCATGTAAAGACATATATGTTATATCCAGTCCTGTAACAACAATTATGCTGTTTCAATCTGCTTATCCAACAAAGAAGACTCACTGAATGCATTACTCAAAGCAAGGCAGAGACAAAGAGGTAACAGAAAGAAAACTGGATATGTTTTAATAAAAAGGGAGAATATGGAGAAAGAAAAAGATACTGAAGTGCTACGATAGCTAAGAAGTGCACCAAGTAAAATAAGGATCAGCAGGGATCATATCACGGGTCAGAGTTGATAGACTGAGACTTAATAAAGGATAAGAATATACTATAGTATTAGCATGTGGTTTTTGAGAAACCGCCCACCCCCAAGCGCTCTCATAGGGTTGGTGAAGTTGATAAAAGCTATTGGCGAGATCCTGATATAAATATCAGAGAGCCTACACAAGTCAGTAAATTCTCAGCTCTCTCCAAATGTGGAAGGAAAGGTGCAATTTTGAAAGGAAACTCTGCAAAGCTGAAAAGACTCTCCAATCTCTGAGTTGCCTTCAGTTAACTTCAGAGATGTAGTTTAAACTTCTTTCATCCAGGAGAGCCCTTCAAAATTTAAACACCTCAAAATCCATAATCCTCATGGCAACTCCGAGAAGTTGCCAGCCGCTGTCTGCAGTTCTGCAGCCCTTTTTGGCCTGGTTTGAAGTAGAACTGACAGAGACTGACTGCCTTAGGAAGCTACTAATTCCATTAATGGCATGCATTTCTTTTTATTATTATCAAAATTAGATGGGCAGGAAACATGTAGGAAAAGTTTAACCTTGAAAGCCTCCCTCCTCCTATACGGTGAGGTCTCCCCCTCCTTCGAGTGGAGTTGAACTATCTGTGCCAACAGGTCCTCTGTTGTACAGATTTATCAGCAGATTTACTAGTTGGGAAGATTGTTTCTTTCATGTTTCTTTCATGTTCCACTTAATTTTTCCTACGTCTTTGTGCCAGCATCTCTTCTCTGCAATTTGGTTACACAGTGCTTCATGATTTAGAGAGAGCGATGATTAGAAGCTGAACAGAAGCAACATAGGTAGTAATATATGCTTTTTTTCCCTGGTACCATAGAAGTAGCTATAAATTTAAAAGGCAAAAAATGTCAATAACAGTTCCTCAATGCATTTTTCCAGTGTGTCACAGTTATTTTTTATTCCATACCATCCTTTATGCAAGAAGTCTTGAGATAGCTGAGGGACTATTAATAGGCCCTGCTGAGTTTTCAGACCTGCCTGCTATTCAGGAGGGTAAATTAAATTTGACACTAACCAAATCAGATGTATGGTCTCATTTGCACTGTTAATAGTAATCTTTCCCACTAAGCAAAGTGAAGTAGCAGGTTTTAGAAATGACTAGAACAAATGGTCATCTCTCAGCTATCTCTCTCTGTGTATCTTCCAGTTGGAAATATCATTTGGAGTTTGCCACTCCCAGGGCAAATAGGCACAGGTAGTGCTCAAGTTATGACTGCAGTTGGAATAAGGATTGTTGCTGCTTAAAGGATGTGATCATAAACATGATATTACATGACCACATTATTTGATGATGGCAATCTTGGCAATCGTAACCCAAGATGTATTGACTCTTGTGTAGGAAATGTAGGGAGTCCCAGGTAAGATGTGCAGGGGTACTGCAGAAGGGTGAGGAGGCCTGGTGCATGAAATGTGTGAGTTGGAGGTGTGCTGCTGCAGTGCGATGTAGACCTGGGAAAGAGGGTGCTATGGGTGCATGCATGTATGTGTGTGGGAGAGAGATTTCGGGGATGCAGGGGAAGAGGCTATGGATTACATGTGATGACAAGGAAAGCCATGGTTGGGTGAAATTGCCAAAGGCCAGGTATAGAGAGTACTGGATAAAGCCCATTGAATGACAGAAAAGAAAGGCCAGATGGGGGATACTTCCCCAAGTGACTTGCAACCTTCCCTGATGGCTTCTCCGTTGGTTTTACTTGTAGAAACTGACATGGAAGATTGCAAATGGTGACCCCGCAGGACGCTGCAACCGATCGTAAGTGTGCAAGAAGGTTGCAAGTTCCCAAAATTTGTTCAAGTGATGGTGGGGGTGCTACATTGGCCAAAACTTCAAGGACTAATTGTAAGTCCCTTCATTCAGCACTTGTAATTTCAAACAGTGACTGAACAAATGGTCATTACTTGAGGATTATCTGTCCAATATTTGAAAGTTGCTTGATGAACAGCTACAGTTGTCTGTTGACATGAAGTTGGGTCAACTAAACTAGGAAAGCTTCCTGTTTATCTCCTGCCTTTTCTTCTGGCACAGGTACAAAGAGTTTGGAAACTTCCATTTTAATTTTAGAGTAAACACAGTGGGCCATGTTATCCAACGACTGAGGATAAGTATTAAGGAGTCCTTGGTGTGCTCTGAACTTGGATATTTGCTGACAGACATTTCATTACCAAACTAGGTAACGTCATCTGTGTTAGTGAGTCCCCCATCAACACTGACAAAGTAAAGTACTGTATACAAACAGGGAGCATCTGAATTTGATAACGTGACTGCAGAGATACTACAAAGTGTAATGACCTGTAATGACCCATGATAAGTCATTGCTAATAAGTAATAAGTCATTTTTCAGGGATGTTGTAACTTTGAACAATCATTAAACAAATGTTTTTAAATTGTGCACTACTTTGATAGCTCTTGTTTACTTTCCTCAGGAATCTCGCGGGCAGTATGAAAAAAAAACAAAAAACCCAAGGGCTATTTTCTGCAACTTCTCAAACCTGAGCAATACTCAGGTCTAGAGTCTCATGAGTTTCTTTATGAATTCTATTAAAAAGCAGCATAGATTACATAATGAACCTCACAGAAAATGCATTTTACAATATGCATAAATCATGTTTACTTTTACAGAGTCCCACAAGGATGCCTTCTCTTTCTCACTTGAGCTCCATTTCAATTCTTAGAATGCTTGGATTACATAAATATAATGCTTGATAAGCATCACAGCAATCCATAATCCCTGTAGAAGATCAGCTGGGAGGTCAATGGACATAGAACGGAACTGTTCTGCAAGCACAGAGGAATCCTGGATTGGATTTCCCAATTGATAGGAAAAAAAGTTCAAATAAAACAAAATTTACTTCTGGCTGCAGTGATTTATCCAAATTATTCTTTATGATATAAAGCAATGATTGTATAAAAATGGTCTAATTTCAGATACGCTAAAGAACATTTTTTTAAATCCCTCACTTTTTTTTCTTTCCAACGGTTTGCAAATTCAACTCCAGTACTGAATAATGAATTTCAGTGTGAGAAATCCAACTGCTGAAAATCTGCTAACCTCACCCAGTTCTTCTGGGAATCAATTCAGGTCAGATGTATATGTAATTCATGTAATTGAGGGATTGACTAGTGTCTCTTTATTAGAAATCATCCTAAACACATTTACTCCAGATTGTACTGTAGCCAATGGAACTATATTTCTTCTGTCCAGATACAATAACTCAGCTCTGCTGCTGTCAAATTTGTTTCCAAAAAAATCATGCCAGGTCTAAATATAACACCTATCTACAACTTGTTAAAACTGCTTTGCCTGATGAAAAACATAGCTGCTTTAAAGAGTTGTTGCATTCTTGATCGTTATGAACCACCATATTGCAACTGAACTTAAACACTGCATAGCTTTATTAATTTCTATGGGAAAAGCCCAACAACATTTACTTCAGGGTAAATTTATTTCTGCCTAAATGCACTAACACTAATTAAGCCAAGAATTCACACACACACCCCTCCCCAAAGCTATAGATGTCAAATAGATTTTTATTATTTTGAAGGATGTAGCATTTCAATGTGTTCATTGTGGATATTTTTTTTAATAATGGACCATTAAAACACTCGTAGAGCCTTAATGATATTTTAAGAAATCAATCTAATGGAGTTGCAGGAAAAGTGTGGGAAATCAATATAAATAATCTTTTCTTAAAAGATTTAAAGTCCACCACCAAGTCTGTATACCCATGTAATTTCTGCTTGTTGCATAACTGTCTGGAGTAGCTGGCTCAGTACACCTAAATGGTCATACTTTGTTTATAGCTGTTATGTAAGTGCTTTATTCCATAGTAATTCCTTGGCAATAAAAAAACTATAAATGACTTTAAATTGCTTATAATAACTAGTAAGTGCAGCTGTTTTGTGCTAGTAAAACTTTTTAAACCCTTTAAAGTGCTTCGACTGCTTTGGTAGCACTGCTCTTTCAAGTCTTAATGAAAGTCCATTTTTTGAGGCTAAGCTAGAAATACTTAAGAAACAGCTTTCTTAAGATGAGTGTATGGTGTAAACAGATATATTTAAAAATAATACTATTAAGAATGTTTTAAACAATGAAAAATATCATGAAAATTCTGAATCTGTGCCTTAATACTAGTATTACTCCTAGTATTATTAATAATAATGGCAGTAATGACAATAACAATGAGGATGGTTCTCAGCATTTTCAGAAAATGCCAAGAGCTGGACTTTTTAATGCATGAATGTCTATGTAGTACTGAAACTCTCATGTCTGTAACCTTTAATTGGGTAAAGCAATGCATCACCGGGTAACAATTTTTGAAACAAGATACCTATGAGGCATGGTCCCTACGGAGGGGGAGGTGTTATAATAGACTATAATGAAGCATCTGTAAACTATAGTGAAACATTCCCAGGAAGGAAGGAGAACATTCCAGAAAGGGGTGGGAGACAAAAGACAATACTGCCCAGAGCTGGATAAGAGAAAGAAGAAGAGAGTTAGGGTAGCCATTCCTTAGAATCTTCCAGAATATATCCATTAGTAGTAGAAGTTTAGTCTGGCAAGATTCTGTCTATTGACTACAAGCAAATTAAGAACTGGACTTTGGTTGGATTGTTCTGTGGTGTTCTGTGGGCCCAACAGTACCTCAAATAGGCTAACATAGAATGCCTCCCAAACCCAGGATCTATAAATCCTATGGGATTAAAATTTGGCAAATTTGTGGTTGCTTCAGTGCTGCTGTTCTGGTGCCCAAAGGTTCAATAGACCCTCTGGAGGCCAGGTGGAGCAATTCCTCTTTTGGCTGCTTGAAGTTCACGTAGACTGACCCTACCCTAGTCCCTTAGAGATCGATAGATCAGTCCCACCATTAGTTGCCAGAAGAAGTGCAAATTAAGTTCATAGCACTCCCTAAACTCCTAACCCAGTCCAGAGCATTTTGTAACTTATATAATGAACATAGCTCAGCATTCATTTCAGTGAGGCTTCCCAATGCACTAGAGATCTCCATTTATCATCCTTAGCCAGAAAGCTATTGTTTTGGGGGATGAAAGGTCTATGAATGAGATACTACTTTGGGAAGGATGAAAAGATTGTGAAAAAGGGAAGATGTTAAAAGCAACACTATGAAAAATGACTTTTTTTTTTTACTGGAAAAGAACACAGTATAGCCTTATCGATAGTCCTAATTAAGAGAAATTAAAACTACTTCTCCATAGGTTAAAAACACACTTCTATTATTTCACCCGGCTTTTTCTTTTTTGCTTCTATCCCCATTCCCTGTTCCTGAGCACTTAGAAATAAATAGGATTTGATGGAAGGTTCGGTGTGGGAGGTAAATGGATGCTATCACTGTTCTGAAATGTGATGATTATTAACAAATTGAAATTCAGATGCCGTTGCACAATAACACTGAAAGAGAAATGACTTGAAATAGAATTCTTTGGGAGGGGGGGAGAAGGCTATAATCTCATTTAGTTATCTTTCTGCTTCTTTCAGGCAGCTGCATTTTCAATAAGCAAGCAGAAATGTGCATTCACCAAATAGATCTTTGTTGAGAACATTTTTCATTCTTGAATAATTAGTTTTATTTGGGAAAATTATGGTATTAGACAAACAACCAAACTTTAGTTCACTGCAGAAGTAGATCATCATGGGAAACCAAAGAAAATGTATTGAAGCCACAAAGCCACTAACAATTACACGGGACCATACAATAGTAATAAAGAATAAACACAAGCAAGATTTCATTAGGGCAAATGGAACATGGTTTCCTTAAATATTTTTCTTACTCCCTCAGCAATGCTCTTCAGTTCATGACAAATAAAATCTGTATTATATATTTTGAAATGGCACTTTTCAGTCTTTCCGATCTTCTGGAAGGAGCCTGATCAATCCAACTGCTGATGTTTGTCATAGGATATAAAATTCTGGTCCTTGTTAAATCTGGAGCTTTTGAAAGTCAGATTTATAGAGGAGAGAAGAAGAGAAAGAAGTCAATTGCAGGATGAGATAAGGGAATGATTTATCAGGTTAGAGTGAATTGATGAGACACTTGCTTTCATGGAGGTGAGTTGCTGTGTTTTGCAATGACTATTGACTGAATCAAAGCACTATAACAATTCTGGCAATTAGAACCAAAGTGCCACTTTACTATACAGTTTCACTTCAAAAGGGCACTTTTATTGAAGCTCCAATGAACTGAAGCATTCCTTCTACCCAGACAATTTGAATACATTTCGTTAGGGAAATACATTGTTAGGAATCTCTCAAAGGTGCTTTTTCAAGAGGCAACTGGCAACTTTCTTTGTTTTTCCTTGAAGATGTTTTGCTTCTCATCCAAGAAGCTTCTTCAGTTCAGTCTGACTGAATTGAAGAAGCTTCTTGGATGAGAAGCGAAACATCTCACCCATCTTGCTAGTTTTTTCAAGAGCAGCTAAGGCAAGGGATGAATTGTCACCTAATTGTACAATTAATCAGGACATTAATTAATCAACCCTGAGCTACATATATTCTCCACTAGTTAAAATCAATAACCAATGCAATAACTTTGTGACACTGAATTTGCAGATGAGGAAGAAGCCAGTTCTTCTAACTTATCTGAAAGAGGCAAATATTGCATTTTAGATTAAACTAAAACAGAATAGGGTAGCTTTGGATTCATGGTATGGTGGGAATTTAGCTATTGTCTGAGCATAATTTTTGATCTTGTTCATCACATTAAATTGTAACACAGCTGGGGGTTTTGTTGTGTGTTTGTTTTTTGAGCGATAGCCTGATATGTGATTGTAAGAACATATTTGTTGTTCAAATATATAATCTTCTTAATTTCTCCTTCCCTGCCCTGAAGATACAAAAAGGATGCCAATAAAACTAACAAAACTGAGCCAACCAAGAAGTATTTTCAAATAATGGTCAAATGGGAGGTATGACAAATAAGAGTCATGTGCAGTTCCAGGGAATTTCTTCAGGATAGGATGGATGAAAATTATCCGAATTCCTTGTGGAGAAAACAGCAAAGCAGCACATAACTCAAGGAGCCCACAAGGTCACTATATCCCTATCAGAATCCGACAGAACAATAGAAAGCAATGCATCCAATCTGGCCAAGGCAATGGCTTGATGAAATGTCAAAACAGTGATGGAAGAGGGATAGGAAGCTGGCATATAGCTGGTTGGAAAAGCCCCGGAAACTGCAAGGCTGAAAACTAGACTTAGATTGATTTTAAGATCAATATCTCAGATGTACTGCTTCTGGCATTTAAAAAACCTAATAGGCACAGACTTTCCAATGAAAATCTTAGGCAGTGAAGCTTGCCACCAACTTCTTTTAGGTACATTGACTCAAAGTAGTCTCTACTTTAAGAGCCAATAGGGCCAGACCCATTAGGGAAAATTTAACTCTAGCCAAGAGTTGTTTGTTTTTATTTTGTAAGTTCCAAGCTCTAGCTTCCATAGAGGCCAAGCTCATTCTAAATGTAATATAGCTTATTTATCTTGGAACAGCAAAAATAACTCTAATGAACATAGACTGAAGAGTTTCAAGTATGTCAAGTTTTTTAGATGCAGACATTGATACCTTGGAGGAACCCAGAAATGACTCTGGTTATAAAGGCCATGCAAGATGCAGAAATAAGATGATACATTCATTTATACATTCATTTTTCATTTATGTAACATTTGCCTTGTGATTTAACAGAATAATAGAGTTGGAAGGGACCTTGGAGGTCTTCTAGTCCAACCTCCTGCTCAAGCAGGAAAACCTATACCCATGATGGCGAACCTATGGCACGCATGCCACAAGCTATTTGTGCTGGCACAAGAGCCACAGGCAAACTTACCTCACTGCGCATGCATATGCGCATGCCTCACAGCTGATTTTTTTTGTATGGGGGGTGGTTTGAGGACTTTTTTGGCCTCCCAGAGGCTTGGAAAAAGCCTCTGCAAGGCTTCTCAGGACGAATTATAGGCCCATTTTGTCACTTCCTGTAATACTGGAAGTGATGAAACGGGCCTATAATTCGACCTGAAAGGCCTTGCAGAGGCTTTTTCCAAGCCTCTGGGAGGCCGAAAAAGGCCTCAAACCAGCCGAAAAATCAGCTGTGAGGTGCAGTGCAGGTAAGGGGGTGGTGGTGGTGGTGGGGATTGCACGCGCATGTGCAGGGGGTGTGGGGGAATGCTGGCATGTGAGTGCGGGCATCCTGACACGCTCGCAATTTTTGGTGCAGGAGCCCGAAAAGGTTAGCCACCACTGACCTATACCATTTCAGACAAATGATTGTCCGATCTCTTCCTAAAAACGTCTAGTGTTGGAGTACCCACAACTTCTGAAGGCAAGTATTCCACTGATGAATTTGGGAGATATGAAATCACAGTATCTTTTTACATGTCTCTTCTCCCCATGGACACTAGAAATGTGGAATTAAGTTTTGGAAATGCTTGCAATATGATGGTAGTAAAATAAATTTAGCATTATAGAGGTCAGAGCAAGAACTACAGTGACTTGTGGATGAGGAGGCTATTTAGTTTAGTTTAGTTTATTGTCATTGCACCTCGTACAATGAAATCAATCACCATCTTCAATGCACCTCATGACTATGAAAATTAACACAAACACACATCCTTCACCCTCCACACATTGAACCGAAAACCCCGACACCATACCAATATGCTCTATATAGCAGAATTCAAAAGAGCTACTGCCCTGGGATAGAAGCTGTTTTTCAGCCTATTTGTCCTTGTTTTTATTTTTCTGTACCGTCTGCCAGATGGTAATAGTTCCAAAAAAGGGTTCCCAGGATGAGATGGATCTTTGAGAATGTTTTGAACCTTCTTAAGGCAGTGGGAGCTATAAAGCTCTTCCAAAGAGGGGAGAGGGCAACCAATGATCTTCTGATGTTAACCCTCTGGAGCGCTTTCCTATCTGCCACTGTGAAATTAGCAAACCATACAGAGATGCAGTAAGTTAAAACACTCTCTATGGTGCAGCGGTAGAAGGTCACCAGCAGTTTTTCATTCAGTTGTTGTTTTCAGAGAAGTCCCAGGTAGTATAATCTCTGCTGGGCCCTTTTGACCAGTGCTGAAATGTGAACACCCCAGTTCAGGTCCTCGTTTATGGTAACACCCAGAAACTTAAAATTGGCCACTTGCTATGCTCGGTCTCCATTGATAAGCAAGGGCTGGATGTCTGATCTGTTCCTTCTATACTTCACTATAAGCTCCTTGGCCTTATTGGTGTTGAGGACCAAGTTATTGTCTCCACACCATGAAAGCAACCGGTCCACCTCATCTCGATAGGCAGACTCATCCCCCCTGGAGATGAGGTCCCACCACATTTTAGTAGTATCTTCAAAAATCACAGATAAGGCATGTTTCAGTTTGTATCTGAGCTTGTATTCCATAAAACAATATTTTCAGTTAATGCTTGGAGCATCCTTCAAACTTATACCTGTCTATATGAAGGCACTCGCAAAGATTTCAAGGTTTGGAAGTTATGGACATACAGACATGAATATAAATCATTGGGACATATATCTGCCAGCCAGCAATGATGATTTAAAGTAACTGTAGGTATCAGGTCTGTATAGCTACCGTGTTTCTCACAAAATAAGGCCGGGCCTTATTTTTTTTTTGACCCCCGAAAAAATGGCTAGGCTGTCTTTTCAGGGGTGACTTAATTTCCTCCCCCACCTAGAGCGGCCCATATGCACGTACCTCTTCACGAGGCCGTTTCTATCCCCAGCCGCTTCGGGGCGAGGCGTGGCTGCCTGTGTCCCCTCACCATTAGGCAGTGACTTTCGGACGATGGAAGCTCCCCAAGGGCAGTCACCAGCCACTTTGATTGGCCGGTAGAAGCGGCCTCGGGCAAGGGGAGTGTGTGTGTGCTCTCGCCCTGAGGCCGCTTCTACCGGCCGATCAAAGTGGCTGGTGACTGCCCTTGGGGAGCTTCCATCGTCCGAAAGTCACTGCCTAATGGTGAGGGGACATGGGCAGCCACGCCTCGCCCCGAAGCGGCTGGGGACTCTGCCTTCGGGGAGCTTCTATCGGGTGATGTTCTATTGGTAGATCAGGGTATTCTAGCCTAGGCTACCTGCAGGGCACTCCTAAAGGCAAGTTTTCTCCCCACCTACCCCCGCCCTTCCCCCCCATTTCTCTTCACCTCGTGTAGTTCTAACGAACGATGTGAGAAATGGCGGGGAAACGCATGGTTTAAATAGGCCTAAATTGATAGGGCTTAATTTCACCTCATGCCTAGAAATCATGCTGGGCCTTCCTATTGGTGGAGGCCGTATTGTTGGAGAAACACAGTAATATACAATATAGTGTACATAACATTCATAACTTAATTTAACATGCAACTTAATTTAATAAGCAAAATTTGGCTCCTATCTCTCAGAGGCAAACATCTGAATAATCACCAGATGGCAGGAAAAGGATATCCTTTGCTCTCATTTAGTGGTTGTCTGGATTTTTTTTATTTATTTATTTGTTTTTGCAACCCAACTATGGTAGCTTTAGGGGTTTCTCTATCTGCATCTGAAATTATTCTCCTAGACCCCAGAGTTCTATATTTTTAATCCTTGCTATAAGCAGTAATCAGTAGCTGGACTGGCAAGTGAATTGTCACTGTGAATTGGTCTGCAGGGAGCTATTTATTTAGCCAGGACTGCAAAGCCGAAGTGATAAAAAGGTTTGGTTGACAAACAGGGTAGGCAAAACCTCCTTTGTTCATTTGGCTACTAAAGGGAATGTAAGGCTGAAGAGCCATCAGATTGTATTCCAGATCATATGGTGTAAGACATGACCCCTTCAATGTCACATCCTTTTATCTAACATTCTTTCAGGTTCTTGTCTACTGCTTGCTAAACTAAACTGATGATGAATGGTATCCTGGAAACTTTTTTTTAAAGCTCTGTAAATTGTTCGGTTCCACAGTCAGGAAGATTTATTTTGTGTTCTTTTATTTTTTATTTCAAGGAGAATTATAAGGATTTCTTGCTTCCTTTTCTCATTTATATGTATAAATCTTATGAATTAGTAAAAACAAACTCTTCCCATATAACATTGTTGTGCTATACCTAATTTTGAATTCAGATTGCCCTGGTTTTGAATAAGTTAGTTATTTTCCACTCTTCCCCATGCTTGCTTATCTATTTTCCTTTTGAATATAAAAAAATCAGTAGAAAAGAGAGATCACTTGTATTGCAGGCATCATTAAGTCAGATGGTTTGAGTATATATGTTCAAGTAAAAACCCCAGACATATGCTTTGTACATTTGTGATTTGTATGGATCCTTCTATATGCCTTACAGGACATAATTTAGTGCTTTTAAACAAGGAAATGTGTACTGGTGTTTTTATTTTCCACTGATTACCTGAATTTTACATATTATATACTAAAATCCTCAAAAGGAATGGCAAAGGAGAAGTCAGAACAATAACTGATAAGGGAAAATGTGCTATAAATCAAGTGATCAAAGGTAAAGAAGGAAATGCTTGTGGGAACATTTGAAATTATCTATCTATCTATCTATCTATCTATCTATCTATCTATCTATCTATCTATCTATCTATCTATCTATCTATCTATCTATCTATCATCTATATATCTATCATACCTACCTACCTACCCATCTATCTACCATCTACCTACCTATTTCAAATACAGCTACTTCTATACTCACGAATAAACTAAGACTTTTAGGGGTCAAAATGCACCCCAAAATTGGGTTTGACTCATTTGTGACTGGGCTTATTCCATGTATATATACTTGCAAATGATCCTATCTACAGATAACTGTTGATTTTTTTTAATCAAAATACCCTGAAACTGAATAATCTATGGATTACCCATGGATGAGCCAATTATGACAATTAAAACATACATAAAATTTAAAGGCTCAGTGTATCCATGGGTTGCGTATTTTTCACAGTATTTTGATTGAAAGTTTGAGGGTTGGTGTTTCTCTCTCTCTCTCACTGATATCCACATGTTTCCAGCAAAACCAGCCCAAGGATGTTGTTGTTGTTGTTGTTATATCATTATATGCCACTCAGAGTCCCTTTTTGTAAGATTGATAGCTATATACAAATATATACAAATAGGCTGAAAAACAGCTTCTATCCCAGGGCAGTAGCTCTTTTGAATTCTGCTGTATAGTGCAGCATTGATGTGGTGTCGGGGGTTTTCGGTTCAATGTGTGAAGGGTGAAGGATGTGTATTTGTGTTTATTTTCATGCTCATGGTCATGATGTGCACTGAAGATGGTGTTTGATTTCATTGTACGAGGTGCAATGACAATAAACTAAACTAAACTATATAAATTTGATTATATGAATACAAATACATCACAAAATGACTGAGATGGTGGGTATGGCCAATTAAAGAAATATATATTATGATGAGATAAACGGATAAAGCTACTTCCAGGTGCCATCTTGTTCCCCAAAATACAGGTCATGAATTTTTGGCAAAGCACATCCTTCTAGGCCACAGCTATTTCTGATTTCTGTAGAGCAGGGATGTCATACTCATGGCATCATGTTGTTGTCACGTGACGTATTGTGACTTTTTTTTCATTTGCTAAACTGGGGGTGGGCGTGGCCAGCACATGACACATCCGGCTCATGGGGCCTGAGTTTCACACCCCTGCTATAGAGGATACTGAAATAGTAAATTAGTAAATATTTGGTGCAAAGAGATTGTTCACCTTGCATCAAGGACGCTTCATCATGAATTACTGTTCCTTGGCTTTGCACTAGCTGGGAAAAAAAATGTAGTCTTTGGTGCAGCAGTGGGTGCTGTCATGTTTGATTTTATGCTGCTCTCTTTACTCTTTACAATCACGGCACACAAAAAGTCCTTTGATTCATAGAGTGCCTTTCTGTTGCCTCTTTAAGTAAGTTTTTCACTCCTTTCCTTGATTCACATAGACATGGAAAGGGGGACAGAGCTATAGAAGAAGGGATCAATTCTTTGCCCTGCATTTATCTTATCATTGTGATCCCATCAGTACAGGATGCTTAGATTTGCCAGGTTACATGTAATTTTGTTCTTTACACAATTACTTAAGTGGGTGAAAGGACAGGAAAATATTGTGTAATATTTGATTGTAATTATTATGGGGTGTGGGGAGGTAGAAAAGTAACAGATTTGCTGTGAAGTGAGATGTCTTAAGTATCATTTTTTATATGATGTAAAAGGCCATTTGATAATAAAACATATTCAGGCTTCGAAAGAAGAAGTGGGTTTTGTTTTTGTTTTGTTTTGTATACTGTAATGCTGACAATATCTCTAGTCATGATCGTTGCCTTTAACATCTCCTAGCCTTCCCTGGAAATTCATTAAGAGATACTGGTGACTTTAAATACTACGCCCTGGCAAGGCAATGGTTAGAATGCACTATTGCAGGCAAGCTCTGTCCACAGCCTAGAGTTTGATCCTGAAGGAGCTCAAGTTGGATTCAGCCTTCCATCCTTCCAAGGTCAGTAAAATGAGGACCCATATTGTTGGGGGCAATATTTGCTTCATTTCATCCAGATTCCATGACTGCTGCTAAAATTCCACAGTGATTAGAGATTTTCGTTGAGTTCTTGGTAACTATTAAAAGTGGATGAAATTGAGATTATTAATTTATGCAGCCTCCAGAATAATGAGCTTGAATGCTCTGTCCTAGAAAGCAAATTGAGATTTGTTTTAAATAGTATAAAATTAGTTTCCCGAGATCTTAAAGTGAAGTTAATGAAACAAAATCAATTACTTGTATCGTGGGTACCTCAGTGAATGTTTTATAATGTCTGGTTGCAATTGCTTTGCTTTTGCAAATGAAATTCAGGAATTGCAACATTGAGTCATGTAGTTTTGATTTGTCCTATTATTGGCAGATTTTGGGGTAAAATCAGCAGGCTTGTTAATAATACCATGGATCAATTGCTGTTTGTATTTCTTATTACCTACATCAGTAGTATTTGGAACCTAGCTTTATATCAAGAACTTTAGAGTTTTGAGACATGGAAGTTGGCTAAAATTATTACTGTAGCTCAGTTGAAAGAGAAATCTGCCTGTCACTTGTAATTGTGGATTGCTTGTCAATACTTGAGTTAGTTTTGACAAATAGATATGTTTGAAGATTTTTGTGAAATGGTTACATTTGGTTATAATATTTTGTTATTATATACTTTTTGTTGTTGTTTCTTTTTATTGTGTCTGTCATTTGTACTTCTATTTTGTTGTTGTTTCTTTTTATTGTGTCTGTCATTTGTACTTCTATAACTAAGTGGTTTGGTACAGCAATCAAACAAAACAGGTACATACTTCAATAGATAGGACTGCAGAAAAAAAACTTGCAACCAGCCTGCCTTTCATTAAGGACCTGTATATTGCATGGGTCAGAAGGAGGCTTGAGAAAATTTCTACAGATCTTTCACATCCTTGACTCCTCCCCTCAGGATGCTGTTTTAGGGCATTGCACATCAAAACAACTAGACACAAATATAGTTTTCCCCCCATGCCAACTCCCACAGCACTGTTTTATGTTTAAGGATATTTACTCATGTAGTAGGGTTGTATTATTATTATCCTTCTCATCTTTCCTATTATCTTCTCCTATAGGTATCTTACGTTTATATTACTTAGTTGTTTGTATGTACACTGAGAGCTTATGTGCTGGAGACAAATTCCTCAGACTTGGCCAATAAAGAATATTTCTATTCTATTCTATTCTATTCTATTCTATTCTATTCTATTCTATTCTATTCTATTCTATTCTACTCTACTCTACTCTACTCTACTCTACTCTACTCTACTCTACTCTACTCTTAATGTTAGGTATATTCATATTATTGTACGTAAATATATTTTTTCTTCTGTTCCTTTGAGAGAGAGGGGGGAGATGGAGAGAGAGAGAGAGAGAGAGAGAGAGAGAGAGAGAGAGAGAGATTAAATGAACTTGACATTAATTTGGCCCTCATATAAAATTAGAGAAAAAGGAAGCAGCGATCATGACATAAAAAAGATTGAATGTTCTTAAATCAGAGTCTTTGAGTGAGAAATAATTTCTGCTTCTCCAAATTACTATTATGAGATGAAAATCCTGTAATTTTTTAAAATCTCATTTCTAACATCTAATAGCAGTTTTCTAGACAACAGCAAAGGCATCTTAACATTTTCTGAGAAAATTGGAGGTTCCCTTTGTGAAGTAAAGAAAGCAAACTAATTTTCTCCTCCCTGCCTCCTTTTATGTGAAAAGCTCGGTTATTTATGTGATTTCCTTTGTTCTCCGAGACAAGTACACTGAAAGAGATACATTTTAAAGAGGAAATATAAATACAAAGATGGTATTTGTAGAACTCATAAGTCAGGATAAGGTCTAGAAATGAGAAGCCATGGTGATGAGAGGCCTGGCAGAAAAGAAAACTTGGGAGAAACAGTTGGAGATGTTAGGTACACTTAGCCCAGAAAAGAGAAGACTATGGAAAGATGTGAGAGTTGTCTTCAAGTATTCAAAGATTGCCAAGTACAGAAGGGGCAGAATTATTAGAGTTCTTTTAGAAGTAGAACATTTTGTAAGATGCCTGTACAAAATCTATTTCTTTAAATGCTAACACAGCTGTTTAGTAATGGATTTTCCTCTGTGAGCATTTAAATAGAAGTTGTATAGCCATCTCTCAGGGATGCGGCATAATGGTTTCCGGTGCTAGGCAGGGGAGTGATCTCTAGTCCTTATGAATCTATCTGATAGAACTGTTTTAAATCCTCAACTTACAACAGTTCCTTTAGTAACCATTCGAGGTTACAATGGCACTGAAAAAGGTGACGTTTTTCAAAGTTCTGATCATTGCAGCCTTCCAATGGTCGCATTATTTACATTTGGATGCTTGACAACTGATTCACATTTATGACTGTTGCAGGGCCCCAGGATCATGTGCAACCTTTCTGATGAGCAAAATCCGTGGAGAAACCAGATTCACTTAAGAACTGTGCCACTAATTTAAGAACAGCAGCGATTCGCTTAAGGTGGCAAGAAAAGTTGTAAAATGGAGCAAAAATCACTTAACAATGATTAGCAACATATATTTTGGGCTCAATTGTGGTCGTACGTTGAGGACTACCTGTATTACTGCGGGCAGGATAAGAAGCAATGGGTGGAAACTAATCAAGGAGAGAAGCAACTTAGAACTAAGGAGAAATTTCCTGACAGTTATAGAACAATTCATCAGTGGAACAACTTGCCTCCAGAAGTTAGGAATGCTCCAACACTGGAAGTTTTTAAGAAGACATTGGATAACAATTTATCTGAAGTGGTGTAGGGTTTCCTGCCTAGGCAGGGGGTTGGACTAGAAGACCTCCAAGGTCCCTTCCAACTCTGTTATTCTATTCTACTCTGCAATTCCATTTTTATTTTATCCTAACATTTTATGTCATTACTGCCACATAAAAGCATTATCTGTGGTTTTCAGATTCAGTTTAAACCAGGGGTGTCAAACTTGTGGACTACAGGCCAAATGCGTCATGTCCTGGCCAGGCCCACCACCAGTTTAGCAAAGGGGGAAAAAGTTGTGATACGTCACGTAACAACAACATGTCTTCCCAAGTTTGACATCCCTGATCTAAACCTTTCAAGACTGTTTCAAACTCAATTCTTCTCTTCCCACCTCTTCTTATTTGTGATCATTCTAGTAGCATCATTTGTAATAATAGTTGAAGTGTCTGTTTCCATATGCTGAATATTTTAGTCAGCGTTGTACAATTTCATATCCTCCAGATCCAGGATGGCTGGGAAATCTGGAAATGCAGTTCTAATGCTTCTGGTGGCACAGTGGTTAGAATGCAGTATTGCAGGTTAACTCTGCCTGCAGCCGGGAGTTCGATCCTGAGTGGCTTAAGGTTAACTCAGCTTTGCATCCTTTTGAGGTTGGTAAATTGAGGACCCAGATTGTTGGGGGCCATATGCTGACATTTCTAAACTACTCAGAGAGTGCTGTAAAACCCTATGGAGCAGTGTATAAACCTAAGTGCTATTGTTATTCTGAAGGGAGCCTGTGATGACCTGGGGCATGGCACAAAGGCAACACAGCCACATAAGTAAGAAAAGTCCCTTTAATACCTCCAGCTTTGCCCCCAATGTCCAGTTACCTTCGGCTGGAGAAAAACTCTTCCAAAAACGGTCTTTAAGTGGAGGAAATTCAGTCTGAAAACAAAGTACATATAAACTGTAAATAAAAATCCACACAAACCACACTGCAGCAATTAACTGGACAGGGCAGGGTAAGGAATTACAGACTTCAAAGGCCAACAGAACACACACAGTTGGGAAAACGTTAGGAAACCCAGATAAGCCTCGACAAAACAAGATAATGATTTTTTCCCAACAAGTTGCTGTGTACAAACTCCCTTTTTAAACACTGTTCCCAGCTGCAGCTAATGAAGGGAATCAGGGCCCTTTCCTCCCCCATAAGCCATGCAACTCATGTTGCTCCCTTCTCCGTTCCTCCCTGTATGCCCTAGGATGAAGAGGGGATGGGCTTGGATCTTCTTCTGAATTCTCTCTGCCTTGCTCGACCTCTCCCCTGCTCTGCCTAGCCAGACTGTGCCCTTCCCCAGTTTCTTCCACAGCCAATGGAGCCCCACTCCCACTCTCTGTCAGCTGCTCAGCCTCTCCCTCGGAGTCAGATTCCGACAGGGGCATGACAGAGCCGAGCATTTCAGAAGGAAATATTGGCTGTTACTGCAGAAAAACAAAGAAGTTCTTCAACATGATGAATCAATTTAGCCAATGTAATATACACAGAGAAAAATGATACACTGTGCAATTGAAGCAAATAAATAAGAACATTCTACAAGAACAGTAATTAACAAGATCGAGTGCTTACAAAGCAAAGAGCCAAATGCTGTGTGAGATTTTGAACTTGCGTGCTCAATGCTGTTACTCCAGGTTCTATCTACAGTTCTTTAAGAAGCAATTTCTTTATTATATTATATAATGATAGGATCTGGAGTTTCATGCTAATAAATCACAAACTGCGTATCAAACATTATCAACATATGTGTCATTTTAAGCTGTTTGTATTGCTGCTAACTCTCACCATCCTTTCACCATGTTCTTTCTTATCCTGTGATTGAGAACAGTCTACAAAAGCATTTCTGTAAAAACTTAAAGACTACTCAAAATAAACGGTTATTGGGTCACTGTGTGGAATTATAGTACTTTGTTAACAATTAGGAAGAAAACGTCTTTCCTATGGATGTGGTAAGAAGGTAGGCTAGCCTGTTTCAAATCTGACATACCGGATAAGGAATTCTAAAACCTGTAATCCAATATATCTGCATTGGGCCAAACTGGGGTGGGTGGGGAGAGATGCAGTCTCTCTTCTCAAGACTGCTGATAGAGATCTCTCTAAGTAAAATCCATGTATGTCAACTCTGTGGTATGAAATATGTAGGAGTATTTCTTTACAAAATGATTACAATGCTTGTGAATTCTGAACACATCACTGCTATCCTTGCTTCAGAAGGCAAGATTTTTTTTCCCATTGCTTAGAGTATATTTGCCTGGGCACTGAACAGAAAATTGAGAGTGGAATGCCGATTTAAATATTCCATCTCACATTCCAAAGCAACAACTATAGACTGGAGATGGAAAATTGAAACTAGCATGAACTACTCATGAGTGCAGTGCAGGCTAGGGGGTGGAACTCAAATTTCTGCAACCATATTCTTTCAACAAAGATGTTGAAAATCTATGGTTGTGCTATAGGTATATATGCTTAGCACAAGTAATATCTGATAAGGATCGCTCCTTATTTTAAATCAAACTTAGATGTAAGGGAGGACATTTAGATGTATAAATCTAGGTGAGATAAGAGGCATATAAGTTTAATAAAGAGAATGAAGTTTTTTCAAGTTTGTCTTGATCCAAATATGGAACCATATAGCAATAACACTGGATTGTCTGTCTTTCTGTCTGTTCATCTGTCTGTCCATTTGTCCGTCCATCCATCCATCCATCCATCTATCTATCTTTGTAACTTTCCAAAATTAAACATATGTTTTCTTAATCTAAGGCAGTATATTTTTCAGTACTAACTATTGGGACAGTTGGGAATGTTATTTCCTCTACATCCTGTTTAAAGATTGGCCACTTGTGAGAACAGGAAACTGGTTTATGTGGATCTTCGCTCTCATCCAATAAAAAAAATTATAAAAATCAGATGTGTATTTCCTTGCAGAAGGCAACTTGTATGCATGCAGCATAGTAACGCAGAAAAATATTAAGATTTGTGCGTATGACACTGCTGGTGTTGGGCAAACAACCTTAGAATTTAGTTAGAGCCTTTCAGTATTTTCGTCAATTGTTTGCAACCCCACCTTGAATAATCCTAAAAAATCTTGAAAAACAGAAATTCTCTGCCAGCTAATGCTTTCTGCAGAGTCAGTCAGAGATCATCTCGAGTTGGGCTAATAGGAATTGGAGTACATGGTTTACAAACCAAATTGAGGTGGTCAGAATGACTGAAGTTATGCGTTTGTTATAGTCTCAAGGCAGAAATATTAGGTTAAGGCTCAAGTTAAATATTGCCTCCCAATGTCTGTCTCTAGTACTGAATGATCCTACTGAATGTAGGGTATATGTAAGTGGGTATATGTAAGTGATGCCGCTAGAAAGCATTTGTCTGAAATGGTATAGGATCTCCTACTTGAGCTAGATTGAACTAGAAGTCCTGCAAGGTCCCTTCTATCTTTGTTATTCTGTTAAGACAATTATCAAACTAAGAATTAGTAAATACTGAATACTTTTAAAAGTTTTTCTAAAAGCTTGAGACATTTAAAAAATACTAAAAGTCAGCATGTGCTTATCTTTCTATTTGTTTCATGTAAGACAGTGTTTCTCAACCTTGGTGACTTTGAGATGAGTAGACTTCATGTCCCAAAATTCAAGAATTGAAGTTCACTCATCTTTAAGTCCCCAAGGTTGAGAAACAGTGATGTAACAGATTGTGGGAAAACTAAAATTTAGCCTGTTGCATGGTTATCTCAGAAAAGGCAGCTCAACCCAGATGCTGAAGGGTGGGCAAAATATACTTCAAATACATTTTTTCTTAAATAATTCTTGATCATTGAAACAGGGAAATTATTATCATACTTTTTAAGATTCTGTATTTACCTTAAACTAACATTTAGTAAACTTGACTATGATTCATTTTCTTCTTGCTTTCTTGGTCCTGCCAATCAAATAGGGCCTTGGCTCATTTTATTCTACTGTAATGTACCCTTTCAATGAAAGAAAAAAATGAGATGGCTTCTGTTTAACATAGACGTCACAATCTGCAAAAAACGAAGGAACCTGTGTTGCTCTGGTCATAACAAGAGTTGGAACAATCTGCTGTGAGAGTTAAGATTAGTTAGCTTAAATGTAGCTTGCACAAGGATGAATTATACCAAGGGTTCATGAGTTATGCTAGGCACGGTAATCTTGAAATAAAATGCTTATTTTAAGAAGCCTATTAGAAATGTATGTAAAGCAACACCATTTAAAAGCAGCTATAATGGCTTATATATGACACTCTAAACATTGCTAGTTGTTTAAAAAAGCAAATGTTGGCTTTTTCATTGGGCTTTGCTGAAACCTACTTCATGTTCATAACCTAGTGATTTCCATGTAATTTGCAGTCCTTATGGATACACAACTGCAATAAATCTATCTTTTTCTTCAACATTGATTATCCTAATGATATTGGCAGAACAGATAATGAAGCAACACAAACAGAACTCTCCCTAACTAAACAGATTTAATTGTTAGGCCCTTTGCACAAACAGCAGTGCTTATTTTAGTTGACTAGTTTCCATGGGGGAAAAAAATAAAAAGGCACAGTCTAAAACAATGTTTCAGAGCTTAAAGCTTCAGATTAACACAATCTCTCTTTATAAATGTCAGTGTTAGAATAAAAATGATCAGTTTAATGGTGCAACTTCCAAAATAATTTTTTAAAGCTTTGAAATTTTTTTATAGCTTTTGCAGTCTATCTCTCTTATGTTCATTAAAAAAAAAATTTTTTTAATTCATCGGGAAAAATGCTGAAGAATCAATTGTGTTAATAAGCTTAACAGTGCCACCTTTTAGGCATGTTAACACCATTCCTATATCTCTGGAGAACGTTCTTGTCACTTTTTCTACAACTGGGATTTATTTTTCTATAGAATTTGCCCAGTTAATATCTTCATGATTGGCATTTGACTTCTGTAGAAATGCAGTAATATAAATTTATCTTGCTAAAAAGTGGAATAGGCTGAGCCAAGTTTTTATATAACTTCCTGTGTTGTAGACCACCATCGCTTATGCCACTTAAAGTAGATTTATTGCTAAATAAATTCATTCCTTGGATGCTGTCTAATATGCACTCCTGTATAACAGCAGTGCCTCCTTTTGGAAGTTTTATTGATCTGTCCTTGACCTCAAGTAACATCCAACATAGCTGGTTTGAAGAATCAGTGCTAGATTTGTTTTATAAATCAGTATATTTGTGGTCGAAAATGTATGCTTTGGGAGTAAAAAAGAGACAGAGAAAGATACCTGTTTCATAAAGATGAATGTTGTATGAAGCAAAAATGGGAAGTGAAAGGATATGCAATATGGTTGCCAGCTTCAGCCTATTTGTTTAAACTTTCCTCCTCTTTTCACAACATGCCTAAGTACCTACGTTTTATGTTTTCTGAACGGTTTTTAAATACAGGTCTGAATCAGAACAGAGCTGGGAGGGAGCTGGGAGTGTTTCTAGTCTGCTCAAACAGGAGATCCTATACCATTTCAGACAAGTGACTGTCCAATATCTTTTTAAAAACCTCCAGTGATGAAGCACCCACAAGGTCTGAAGGCAAGCTGTTCTGCTGGTTAATTGTCCTCACTGTTCGGAAGTTTCTCCTTAGTTCTAGGTTGCTTCTCTCCTTACCTAATTTCCATCCATTGTTTCTGGCCTGCTGTCTGGTGCTTTGGAAAATAAATTGACCCGCTACTCTTTATATATCCTGACATCCATAATCTCGGAGAGAAGAAGTAGCATCTCCCATTATTACTATTATTATTTTTCTGATTGCTCCCACCGCGACTAATTTAGACTGGATTTGCATTTTTATCCACCTATATTGAGTTATTCTCAAGGACTTGGGATAGGCAAATATTCTTGGTATCATCGCAGCTATTCCAAGTAACACCGCCTTTTGCAATTGATTAATGGGAGTTTGGTCAGTGCTGATGATATTCAAGTGGTACTCCAGGTGTTTTGGGATTACACCCAAAGCACCTATTATAGGTACTATCTTGCTTTCTTTTGCCATAATCTTCTACATCTATTTGCATGTGTTTTTTTTATTTGTGATTTTCTCTGGTTCTTTCTGTTCTCTGCTATCTCCAGGTCCACTATTCAGACATTTTTGTCTTTCTTATCAACAATTTTTAAGCTTGAGATGTTATGTAGCAGGTTTGAATTCTAAAATCCCAGAGCATTTTTAGCTTCCTCATTTTCTATTACTTTTTCTATTTTATGGTCCCACTAGTTCTTGCTTGTGGGGAAATATTATTTCTTGCAGATATCCCAGTTTGCCATTGTTATTATTTTATCATGTGGTTATCCCACAGGTTCTTGTTTCAAGAGGCACCTGGACTTTCTGGTTTTTCTTTGAAGACATTTTGCTTCTCATCCAAGAAGCTTCTTCAGCTCTGGCTGCATGGTGGGAAATGGGAGGGTTTATACTCCTTGCAGACAGCTGCTCATTTGCATTCTTTTAGCAAGTTGTCAAGGCCACCAGGACATTTATCTGTGTTGTCAAGGTCACCTGAGTGGTAGAAATTGGTGTGCAGCCTTCTTGGAACTGTTGAAAGGACTATTTTGTAGACTCGGGATAGATGATGTCATATCCCTCTCCCTCTGTTGAGAGAGAAAGCAATTTTGATACAGATGGCCTCTTTGATCCCTCTTTCAAACAAGTGGTCCACTCTGTCCAAAATGTGGACTTTGCTGTCTACAAAAGAATGCCCTTTGTCTTTTAAATGCAGATGGACTGCTGATTCTTGTCCTGGTGGATTTGTTCTCCTATGTGGTGCCATGCGTTTATGAAGTGGTTGTTTTGTTTCCCCAATGTACAGATCTGCACATGGCTCACTGCATTGTATTGCATATACCACGTTGCTCAGTTTGTGTCTGGGTGTTTTATTCTTGGGTTGGACAAGCTTCTGCCTTACTGTATTCTTGCGTTTAAAGTGTGCACATATGTTCTGTTGGCTGAAGATGTTTCTGAGTTTTTCCACTATTCCTGCAACATATAGAATGACGACATTGGTTCATTTATTGTTCTCTTTTTTTGCCTGTTATGGAGAAGCGCCTGCTGGATCTTTTGGGGGATTTGATGAAGGCCCACTTGGGATACTTACATGTTCTGATGACTAGCTGTCTGCAAGGGGTATAAATCCTTCCATTCCCCATCATCCAGTCAGAGCTGAAGAAGCTTCTTGGATGAGAAGTGAAACATCTTCAAAGAAAAACCAGAAAGTCCAGTTGCCGCTTGAAAAAAGCACCTTTGGGATTGAGAATTTCCATAGACATTTATCATACGGTTGTTTGTAGTCATCTTCTAGCAGCAGCTGACTGGATGGTCCAATGTTTCTTCAGTTTCTTTGCTGAGGCAACATTTGCTATCTGTAGCTTTCTTTTCAATTCTAGATTTGTATACATTTGTTGTTAAGGCTTAATCATGTGCAACCAGAATTAGCCCCTCTATCTCTTTCTTAATCTTTCCTACTCTTGGCCATTGCCAGGTCTTTTTATTATCTGCTTTGCCAGCTTGTTTTTGTATGTATTGGCCATGTAATACTTTCCCTTGCCATGTCTCTTTTTCTTCTTCTCCCCACCCCCTTCTTCATCTCCTTTATCCAAGCTGCATTTTATTGTATTTCTTTGTGATGTCCCATAGGTATACCTAGAATTGCATGGTTTCTTCTTAATCAGTTGTTGGCTGATTCATTGCAGTCTCTCCATTGATGGGTTTATAGAAACATTTGTGGTTCGACTGAAAATGGAGATTCTGCCAATAATGTGCAATTCAACCTTCATAGCTACTGATTTTCTTGGCTATAAATGTTACTTTTCTGCTTTCCAGTGCTTCAAGTTATTATTTCCAGAACTGGTTCATTCTTTTTTAGAAATCCTCTTCTTGTTGGACTTGATCTTTAATAACAGATCATTATTGTTTTCAATCCCTGTGTATTTGTGACAAGTAAACAACTTTCTTTCCAGTAGTTCTGCAGCTGCTGACCCTGTTTGCTCAGCCAACAGTCATGAGTCCTGTAACCCATTTGTCTTCTGATGTTCAGGAACTCCAACACTTAGCACAGTACTTGTTGACCTGGACAATGATTGATCCATTGTAGGTTTCTGTAAGTTATGGCTCACTATATTGTTTGTGGGAAAGACATTCTTCATCAAGAATGATGAGACCTGTCCAGTATGTTTGAACCTCTTACATAGTTCTCATCTTCTTCAGAGCATGAGTGTCCACGACCATGTTAAAATAATGCCTTGTTAGGAGATTATGGTTCATCATACAATCAGCTAGATGTCCAGACTGGATTTTTCATTTTTATCTACTCAATTTAGAGGTGGATGTTTGAAGGTGTTACAGATATTGTTACAGGATGGAAGCTGTTCCAAGTAAAGCTTCCTTTTGCAATTGACTGAAGATGATTTTGTCAATGTCAATGATGTTCAAGTGATGCTCCAGTCTCTCCCTCTCTCCCCTCTCTAGCTTTCTCTACCCCCTCCCTCCCTCTCTCCCTCTATCTTTCTATTTCATGTTTCTGGACCTCCCATCTCCCTCAAGCAGTTGTTTTGGGATTGCACCCAAGACACCTATTACTATTGGTATTACTTTTGTTTGCTTGCTTTTGCCACAATTGTTCAATTTCTGTTTGCAGGTCTTTGTTCTTGTCTCCAGCTCTTTTTAGTATCATCATCATGATCATCATCATCTACAAGTTCATTACAGTGACAATGAGTATACAGTTGGAAGATCTGAAAGATCAGGTTAGGGACAAATTGTTATGGAGAAAATCTATGTGATTGCTAAGAATCAACAATGATTTGATTGCACACAATCCATCCATAATCAATCAACTGATCAGTATTATCTAGTACAGTTCACTGATTCATTGGTTGCCAGTGTACTTCTGGCTTTAGTTCAGGATGCTTGTTATGATCTATACAGCTGAACATAGCATGCAGCCAAGTTATTTGAGGGACTGCCTCTTCCCAGTTACCTCTACCCATCCCATTAGGTCTGTCAGAAGATGCATCTTATGGGTCCTGTCTACCAAAAAATGTCATCCCAATAGGTCCCTTTCTGTTGCAGAATCCACCATTTAGAATATTATTCTTTCTGAATACTGGGTCCTGCCCTGATAAATTTTGGAAGGCCCTTAGTACATGGTTTTGTCATTGTACTTTGAGATCCAGAGGTGGTATGGAGTCTGTCATGCTGTCTATACTAGCAATAGTATAGACTGTACTCTGCTGCAAATTAACTGTTATGGATTATGGATTGTTTTGATTTTTTTAAATGGTTTTTATTTTAGTTGTTTACTTTTTACTATATATTTTGCTTTTTTTTTTTATAGTGAGAGCCACCAAACGTCATATATGTGAGATAAGCAGCTGTATATATTGAATAAAAATGTACTTATGGTCATATTTCCATGGTTTGTGGTAGGGCATCTATGCCTCTGAAGAATTCAGAAGCATACATAGAAACATACCAGAGAGTTTTATTCAAAGAAGAGATGGAATGAAATATATTTTGTTTCTGTGCAAAAAGCAGTACATAAGGAGAGAATGAATTAGCCTGAGTCACTTCTTATCTAATACACTTTCTGCTTGCTGACCTTATTCTGTGGGCAGGAATGAGGAGTGGATACAAATATTAAACAGCACTGCAAGTTTAGGGCTATTAGAGTTAGTTCAGCATTTTCAGAATCACCTTATGGTATGAATGCTTTGTTAGTGATCTGTAGCATCAGTACAATTTGACCTGAATCAACCTGGATATTGATGAGCCATTTAAACTTTGCAATAGTACATAGTTTTTTGTTGTTGAAAACTATTTCTTTGAAAGGATTTGATGAAGGGTTTTGGCTTCAGTGTACTATTTGTACACTGCGAATTGGAATGTGCAAATTGGAATGTGTGACTGTCCTGTGTTTACTGTGATCTTTTCCTGAAGCAAGAGGGGAGGTATGTGAATTGTTGACTTGATTTCTTCTATAAACATAAAGTCCCAGTTTAGAAGCAGAGAATTGTAGGGAGTTCGGAGGACATCTAGTTAGATGTCTCTCTGCTTAGTGCTTGCTATGAACTGAAGAGTGCAACTGATTAAAAATACCTCCAAACTAGGTGTCTTGGCTGCCTTCCCCTGAATATAGTAAAGTTTTTAATGTCAACCTACAATGTGCTCTATGTATTATAAGAGGAAAAAATATAGACAATTCTAATGCATTAAAAGCAGTAGAAAAGAGTGATTCTTATAGATGTCTAATTCTCACATAAATCAAGAAAAAAGGAAGCTTGGAAGGAGGAGAATTTGCCAATAAAAGTTAAACCACTACTCTAGAATTGCATACCTGGCTAATGCGATATAAAAGATTCTATACTTTATTTTTATTTAACAAGCTAGATGGTACAGAGACTTCAGTAGAGATATAGTTTGTATGAACAATATCTGCACTAAGCTAAAGTGAGATAACCTTGGCTGAATATCTCTGCTCTATATTAAAATCAAAGAAGCTGTGAAAAACAAGCTGCTAGCTATGGAATTGCTTATCTTGCTTGGAACTGCCATCAAGGCCCGCTGGTTTTTTATGTGCTACATTGCATTTACAATGCATGCTTTCATTGTCAAAACAGCAGGCATTTTTCTGTGTACTTTCCTAAATAAATTAATTATCACCATCATAGTCATCATCATTTTGATCTGCCTGTCAACAGGCCAGCCTGGTCAACATCCTGCCCCCAGATTTCATCCAGAAGTGAAATGGAGCTGATCTTCATAGCAGAATTCCACCACAAATTAAGCAGTGCTACCAATTTAGGACAACTGAAAGCCAACATTTTTGTCTCTTGTTGGAAGAGTGAGTGGAAGGACGAAGGAAGTCCTGTAGAAATGCCCATATTTAAGATCCATTTAAGATGAAATAAAATGATTAAAAAGCAGACTAAGTCAACATTTGTGAACCATGATTGCAGAAAATGTTTTCTTCATGTTTATTTTTAATTCATTTTCTTCATATTAATTTATAATGTGAATCTGTTGTTTGGACCTATGGATGAATTGCTAGGGGGGAAGCAGAGAGAATCTAAAGATTCCACAAATAATATGAAATATTTTTATACTTCAGACACTGTATAGAATTACTTAATCTGGCTATTTTGTCTGTACCAGGAAAGATCTTGCTATTATTTGGTGACCTCTTGAATTTTGTGTTTTCTTGGGAGAAATGCATAAATATATGTGTAAGGATAATTTGGGAGGCAGTGAGCATGTTGGAGTTTTGACAACATACCATGTGCCATCACAAAATGCCTTCTTTGGAGGACTTTCCTGATATGCAAATGGCTGCTGTCACCATTGATAAAATAGTCCATTACCCAAAACGCGAATTGCTGAAGTTGCTCCTTGTTATTGGCTCTAGCTTCTCTACCAAAGCTGTGCAAAGAAATTGAAAGAAGTGCTTTGTCAAGCACTTGAGGACAAAGGCCATTGTGGCTGCCATCTTGATTTTTTTTAACTCCTCTCCCTTCAGACATCTCTGTATGTAGGTAGTCTTCAACCAACAACCATGACTAAGCCCAAAATTTCTATTCTTGCTAAGCAAGAGAAATGTTAAGCACATTTTGACTCATTTTATGACTTTTCTTTTGCCATAGTTGTTAAGTGAATCATTGAAATTGTTATGTGAATAACATGGCTCTTAATTGATTCTAGCTTCCCCATTGACTTTATTTGTCAGAAGGTTGCAAAAGCTGATCACATGACCCAAGGACACTGTAACCATCATAAATATGAATCAGTTGCCAAGCAGCTGAATTTTGATCACAGGACCACAGGGATGCTGTGACAGCTGTAAATGTGAAAAATGATCATACGCCACTTTTTTCATTGCTGCAACTTCAAACAGTCACTAAACATATGATTATAAGTTGAGGATTACATGTATTATAGAAAGTTTCCCTGGTCATCTTTTTTTCTTAGCTGTATTTGAGATGTGTGAATTTAGGATGTTTGCAGGAGCTGAAGCCATTGTCCTGTATTTTGTGTAATGTTTTCCATCTCTGCAGCTGGGAAAATTAGGCTATTTCTTTAGAATATATACCCCATGGAAGATTTATAAAGATTCTTCAAGTGGCTTACACCATAGCATTAGACCACGAATCCACAATAAATAAAATTGAAGGCCCCTTAACACAGCATGGCCATTCCAAAGAGCAAACCACAACACAACAATGAAAAGAAAAACAATGTGCAAGCAGCAGGTAGCGTAGCAATTAAAAACCCATCATATCCCCACAAATGTTCGCTAGAATGAGAAATAGAAGAGAGATGCCATTTCTAAAATAGAGCAGAAGAGATGAAGGTGGCAATTTCCAAACACTAGTATTGCTCTGTTGGGAATGTTATTCTTTGTCCCTTGGACAAGATGTACAAAGAAATGAGATAACCTGATGACTGAACATCTTGAAAAATTAAATGCTCGCTGTGATTAGAGTCGCTGCTCTAATTTGAATCTCGATGTGTTTGATGTCTAGGTACAGAAATGCGGTTCGTGAGCATTATCCTATTACCTGGAAAGTCCAAAGAACTACCGTGTTTCTCACAAAATAAGGCCGGGCCTTATTTTTTTTTTGAGCCCCCCAAAAATGGCTAGGTCGTCTTTTTCAGGGGTGACTTAATTTCCTCCCCCCACGTGCAATCACCTCACCACGTGACTCTGCCCTCAGGGAGCTTCTATCAGCCAATAGAAGTGGCCTCATGGCAAGGCGATTCTGTCCGCGGGGCACTTCTATCGGCCAATAGAGGTGAGTCTGCCCACAGGGTGCTCTAGCTGAGGCTACCTCGGGGGGCTCCTAAAGGCAAGTTTCCATCCCTGCCCTTCCCCCCATTCTCTCCATCTCATATAGTTCAAGCGATGTGAGAAATGGTGGGGAACACATGGTTTAAATAGGCCTAAATTTGGGGGGATGGGTTTAATTTCACCTTATGCCTAGAAAACATGCTGGGCCTTCCAATGGGGGGGGGGGGGCTATTGTTGGAGAAACATGGTATTTAAATAAATACATTTCTGCTAAGTCTGAAAAATCTTGAGAAATTCCTGAATGGAACTATACGCATCTTTTGTCATACATTATTTATTGTGTCCCTGGATCAGATTGACAGCTCCGGTTTTATACCTTGTCTCTGCAGCATTGGCCTCATCTTATCCTCGAGCTGCTATTGAGGCAACCTTATCCTGTTGTTTTCCAGCACCTGCCAGCTAGAAAAACAGCACAGAGGGAGCCTGTCAAGCTCATAATTATGCTGGCAGAGCTCTACAGGAGTCCCATCCCACCACTAGATGGCCATTTTAATAGTGGGTTAAACTTCTGGACTGCAAATATTTTATTTTCTCAACAACCTCTTGACCTGCACAACTGCCTTGCTGCATGTTTTCATGCTGTATAACAATCCCTTTATATAAGGAGAAGCTATAAACCCTGTTAACATACTAAAAGATTTAGTGGGGGGGGGGGACTATGGTGTGTACTTCTGGATTAAACCAACAAGCAGCAAGAGAACAATAAAGAAAATTATTGTCTTAATAAAAAATAGTGTTGAGAGCGGGATGGAGAAGAAAACACAGTTGTCTAGCTACGTAAGAGCCCTATTTTCCTGCCACCCATGGTCATTGTGATAACTATAACCCTTCCTCAAATAGATGAGGAAGATGAGATCAAGTGTTGCCAGTGTTTTAGATCTCAACCAAGGTCGATAAAATGATGGTGTTAAAATGCTGTCCAGGTGCTTGGAGAAAGAGGAGCAGGCTGACCCTTAATCCCAGCAAGACAAATTAGCTTCATGTAGTGGTATGTGGGAGGCAGGAAGAAGGTTTGCATTTTAGACAACAGCCTAATAAAAGGCTGGAGGTGAGGAAAAAGCATGAAAAGTGTTTATGAGGGTTTTCTGGACTCTCCCTAGTTTTCCAGGAAAAAAAAAAAAGAGGTGGGGGGGGGATACTTTCAGTGTTGCAGGATTCTGTTAATGTAATATTATAATAAAGTAGGATTAGTTCATCTGGGTATACTTCTTTTCTGGTCTACTTCGCTAAGCTGACTATTCATAAGCTATCAGATTCTGAGGTAAAACTGTCTTTAGTTCTGGATGGATTATTGCATTTATTGCATTATATATTTATTTTGTATTCTTACATTAATTTAGTTTCTAGTTGGAATTTATGAAGATGGGGTAATGCTGTTCCATTGAGATGGTATCTATTGGAGATTTGTCCAAATAGTAGCCAGGAGTCAAAATTGATTCAAGGGTACCTCTCACTAAAGAAGCCGACCCTTTAATTAATGTTTTGGGTGTTTTTTTCAATGTTTATACTTTCTTCATCAACTTACAACAGGTAGTAACACATAGCCAATGGCTGATCTCAGAAAGGTGAAACAGAATAATGAACTGGAGACCATAATGAAATTAGACCCAAATACTTCCTTGAAGAATGCAATGGGTACTCAGTCCTATATTGTTGTCAGAAAATTACATGGATGTTATTCATAGATTTGCAAGGGATTGAAACTATGTGGCAAGAACTAGTGGGCTTCAGATCAGACAAAACCATCGCATAAACATTAAGCAAGTACTTGAACCTCAAAGCTAAGAAAGAATATCTGACTCAATCTGCTGACTCAGAATGGCTGGAAGAAAAAATCTTAAATTGAATGTATGTGTGCTCATATGTTTTTTTACACATGACTTGATCTTTTCCGTAATCAACTGATAATTATCTGTACAAAATAAAGGACATTTGCTTTTATTTACATCATCAGAATCAATTTTAACATGAGAAGCTCAGTAAAAAATGAAAATGTTATTTATTTCTTTACAAGCTTGATGAATCCACTTGTATTTAATCCTGGCAGAAATTAAATATTGAAGTTCTCAATTTCTGTCTTCCGTGGATATAATTAAATCACTTTTCATTGTGAATGTTAAAATGACCTATTCGGACGGTAAACAAGTTCTCTATCCATTTTATTTTGGGTCTCTTCTCTGTCATCTCTTGAGTGGTTTTTTTTTTAAGTCCCAACAACTCTTCAGTCAATATGCCAAATGATAATAATCAACACGATCAGACTTCCTGGAGTAGGTTGTTTGCTTGCTGCACATACTAAAAATCATTATGTGATGTCACCTTTAATAACTTTATAAAAATCAGCTTAGCAATGTAGACAGATTTAGATTTGTACTGAAGGGTTTTTGTCCTAATTAACATGAGATTGATTACATCACCAACAACGTCCACATATACGCTTGCAGTATGTTGATCCGGTATGTCAAAAGATCTTACAGTTCCTGAAATAAATTATGAGGAATGACTCAACTTGTGACATGAGAAGTCATAATAAAGCCTTGCATCTGAATAACAGCTCGGTGATTATCCATGACCTGACACAGATTTTGCATTTCAACCTCCCTCTGCACTTTTCCCCCACTTTTTTTTTTTTTTTTTTTTTTAGTATATCAACCCTTTCTGATAGCTCATCCACAGGGAATTGAAGCATACTTTTTTCCCCCTCTTTTTTTAACAGTGAAATGCACGGGGGGAGATGAGTTTAGTAGGTGGTAATATCTGCTTATATAATTTACTTTTTGAAATAATGGTGATATTTTATAAAATTAGTTACTTGGGTGACTTTATTCAACAGTGGGAAATGTAGTGTGGAAGCAAAACCCCTCTGTATTGTCCTTATTAGAGAAGGCTTCAAAGGGAATTGAAATTGTACCTGCTTTTGCTTCTCAAATACTCTAATAATTGAACTTGTGACTGTATAACACTGTGGATATTTCTTTATTCTGAATTGATTGGTCATGCCATCTAGCAGTGAGCCTTTTATCTTTTCTTGCCTCACTTATTTTTTCCAGTTATTTTGATTGCTTTTAAACACCTTTCATCAAAATGACCTCCATTTTAAAAATGGACATCAATGTAGCTTTCTAAAACAGAAAAGTGGTTACATTATTGCATTTCATGAACCTTTCTTAAATAAATCTATGGGATTTCTGGAAAATTAAATTTTTATCCCATAATGAATATTAATTAGCTACATTCCTTGGTTAAAATTAAAAAGTATCTGAATAATTATCTTTAGATTGCTAGACAATCTTAAATCAAAGACTGCTACAGCATTATAAATCACAGCCAGAGTGTTCATATAATGATTACTGATCCCTAATGTATTGATAGATTGATCAATTATATAACACCTATAATATTGGTACCCTAAAATTACAGTGATACAGGAAAACAGAAGAAACCAAAATCAATCCAGGGATTTTAAGGAATGCAGAATAGAAAAAGTAGTATGGTGAAAAATCACTGCAATAACTAACCTGATAAAATCTGACACGAATAAACCAGAATATTCAAATAAATGTATTAATAAAATAAAATGGCTATAAGCTTGCAGTTGAATTTGGCGTAGTTTGCCTAGCTAGAATGGCAATTTGTAAGTGATATTGGCTATCTCAGAAAGCTTCATAGCCATATACTATATGCACTATTCAGATCAAAAGCAGAGACAGTGCTTTGAGATACATGGACATGCTTTTGCTGCACATGTTTCACACTTTTTAAAGAAATTGAACCTTTCCCTGGCAGTTGCTTGATTCCCTGAAAATATACCTTTATGTTAAGGAACTGCTGATAAGATACAAGTACATTTCACCAGTCACCTTAAAGAAGCTCCATATTTTTCTGGCTCACACAGTAATGAGTTTGAAATAAAATACTTCCTTGCTTGCTCCAATTTACTCTGAGTTCTCCCCCTTTTTTGGAACCCCATTAACTTCAGACATAAATATTTCTTGGTATAGTTCAGCTGAAATGTAAGACCAGAAAAAAAAAATACAACTTATTTAAGAAAGTGTAGAGAGGTATGGTGGAAGATGCTGCAATTTAATTCAGTAAATAAATAATAAATAGCGATAGTAATAGCACTTAGACTTATATATTGCTTCATACTGTTTTACAGCACTCTCTGAATGGTTTACAATGTCAGAATATTGTACCCAACAATCTGGATCCTCGTTTTACCGATCTCAGAAGGATGGAAGGCTGAGTCAACCTAGAGCCAGTCAGGATCAAACTCCTAGAAGTGGGCAGAGTTAGCCTGCAATAATGCCTTGTAACCATTAGGCCACTGTGGCTCATAATAAAGTACAACACATCCCTAGTAAACCATAAAAGTTTCACTAAGTAACCATTTTAAGTTCTGACTAAAATTGATTCCTTCTTTAACACCAATGGGGTTTGTTTTTTGTTTCTTGTTTTACAGAAGCACCATTGAAACCAGAAGAAAATCCTGCAGATGCATTCATTGATTCATCCCTCTTTGCTCACTGGGGCCAGGATCTGAGCCCGGAGAACCAACGAACTGCTCTTAAACAGTTCCAGTATTATGGGTACAATGCTTACCTGAGTGATCGCTTGCCACTAGACAGACCCTTGCCTGACTTTAGACCTACTGGGTAAGGAGCAACTTTTGGAAGTTACTTTTTTAGATTGTTTATCTAAAGAAGAAGGTAAAAATGGACTACTGGATAATATTCTATTTTAATGGCTTGAAATTTATGAAAATTGCAGGTATGACCTAGTCAAAATGTATTTGCATTTGGAAACTATGGCTTTCAGAAAACTAAATGCATGAAAATTGGTATAATGAAATTAGCATTATTACTAGCTAGCTATGCTTATTTTCTATAGTAAATGCAATAATAAGTGCTAGCAGAGCTTCTTCTTCTTCTTCTTCTTCTTCTTCTTCTTCTTTGCTTTTTCTTCTTTTTAAAATATTTCACATCACCTTTCAAAGCTGAAGAAGGATGTTTCCAGGGCTTTTGAAAATGGTTTATTTTTTTAAAGTCTAAAACAATGATAAATATAAATATAAAGTATTTTTGTTTTAGTGACAGCTGTATAGTGATTCTGATTAAAAATTACCAATTAGTGAAGCAAGTTTTCTTTGTGTTAGATAGAATGATACGTAGTACTTTAACAAGCTGATAGAAGACATTTTATAATCTCTAAGCTATGAATTTGATCTTTTAGAATATGTGCAATCCTTTTTTAAAGACAAGAAATAATAAATAATATAATGACAGCAGTTCTTTCCTGTTTGAGCAGATCTTCAAGTTTTGACTCTCAGACAAGCATTAAATCATTATTCCCCTTCTTCCTCTTCCTTCTCCTCCTCCTCTTCCTCCACCCTCCCTTTGTATTTGATAAAAAGAAGAGATAGAGTGATACGTTATCAGCATACTGATGACATTAAATCTCTGGATAGTTTCACTCAGCTATTTTGTGAAGTTATCATTTTGGAATAAAATAGAATCTTGTGTGGAACTCCACAGGATAAATGCCACAGGGCTGAGCAAAAATCTCATCTTTTGGGAGAAAGCTGTCTAAATTGAAACATTGCAAAGTTCTTCCATCCGCACCTAATTTAGACAGCCTCTCCAAAAAGATAACTATGGACAAGGTACTGAAAGCTGCTGAGAGCAATGGAAGATTCATAAAAAAGTACAATTTTCTATCTCTTAACTTCAAGCACAGTGTGACTAGGCAAATAGAACAATACATTATAATTAATCAAAACCAAAAATAAAATTGGACACTTTTTAGGAAAATAGGAATATATCAGCCCAAAGCTTCCTTAGAATATTCATGTAAGGGCTCTTGTGAATAAAACTTAACTTCTAATAACTGTGTGGACACATCTGTGGTAATTGGTTTGCCATTGCCTTCTTAAAGCTATCTATGGTAAAGAGTTTGTCATGTGGCTCTCTTCCTTTATGGAGAGAGACTTAGTCAGGACTTGATCCTTACAGGTCAGAGATAATAAAATAACGAAGACTGAAAAGAAACAAATGATGGTAGCTCAGTCTAGGAGGCATGTTATATAGGATGGATCTTTCATGTACTGTATCTCTTTTAAATAACGAAGGAAGAGCACAGTCTTTCAGATACCTCCATATCTATTGTCATAGTGGTCAGCAAATGTCTTGGTACAGGAGGCAGTGCATGGAAAGTTGCATTCCAACGCATCCTACCACCAAAGTTTGTAGCAAATAGCTATTTTTAGATGGTTTGATTTTTCTGATTTTTTTTAATGAAATAAGTAAAGTACGGTAAGTATGTTCAACTCTCTCCACAAAAAAGCTTGAATATGCTGACCCTGTTCTCTTCAGGGACATAATCCTGCTTTGTCCTACAATCCTTGGAGTTCTTAACAATGTGCAGTCTTCTCACCCATAACTAGCTCTCTATCTTTGTGTTAAACCATAATTAAGTATAATGTTGAATTCATGTCTATATTTTTTCTATTAAAAGTTAGTGCTGTGGTTCTGGGTTTTTTTTTTTTCTGAGGGAATTCTAAAAATTCTAAAATGCAATAGAATAGGGAAGTGTATTGCACTATTAAAAAACCTTTTTTAGTAGTAGCCCATCTTATCTCAAAAGGCAGTGATTAAAAAAGTTTAATTTTTGATTAAAAAATATCAACATATTTTTTTATATTAGTTTACTTTGTAATAGTTAGGTGGCCTGTCAAGTCAACTAAAATGATATTTCCCCTTGATATCTCAGATTTAGTTGATACAGTGTTTTAATTGCTAATAAGTTCATACTCTTTAACTGTGCTAAATCTCTTATTAATATATATGTTTCATATACACATGTAGAAAACTGATACTTTATAAGATGAAAAATATAACTTAATGGGTGTTGTAATTGAAAGTTTCTGTGCCCATGAAGGGCAATGGTGAGAAAGTGAATTCCTGGTGGGCAGGAAGAATATAGGTAGAATCTACTCATTGCTCTTCATTCTCTGTATGGACCCTGTGACCAGAAACAATCAATGATAACACGTATGGATGCTAGTATAATCAGTCTTGAGCAACTAATATAGGAATGGAAGATGTGTCTTAATGATGTTATAATGAAGCTCAATATAATGAAGACTAAATACCTTGAATACCTTGTCAAGACATTCGGTTCAGTTTAAACTGAAGTCAAATAAGATGATCCAGTACCCATTCATGACTTCTAATCACTGCTGGATGCCCAAATATGGGTCAGTATTAGTGCCTGGATGGAATGGTCCTAGTCAAAATAACAACAACTGTCTGCATCTGAAATTTCAGGTCTGTTGAAAAGTCATCTGATCCAAAGCAATGCATGGAGTGGAATGTTAGTGATGAAAACCACATGAGTAGGATCACTGGTCACATAACCAGACTAAGCCATGTGCCAAATGAAATATACAGAAAACTTTTAGTTTTGCCTTCATAATTGAGAAAAATGCAATAATCATGCCTAGCAGCAACAATTCCACAGCAAAAAGGTTTCTTCTATTAAATGTAGAAAATTGCTGGCCAAAGAAACAACTAAAACTGTGCTAACTTGACTGATTAAAAGATGATGCATGCTTTGTGAAGCTCAAATGTAGAGACGCTGCAGGCTGTGTGAAATGGCATGCAGACTGGAAATGACCAGATGTGTAATCAAGTAGGACAAATCCTAAGAGGAAATAGAAGACAATGACAACTTTGTTTCAGTGGTTATCACACTATGGAATTGATCATGAGAAGAATCTGTGTACCCAATGCATGCCGTAGAATTGCTTCTGTTATACAGGTAAAATCATTGAAAGAAACTGCCTTTTGTTCAAGGGATATGTCTGGTGAGCTGCTGTTCATATCTCAAGTAAAGTAAAAGTATTGGTCTGCTTGAGAATAGATTACAAGAAAAGGTATTTGAAACATACTATACCTATTAGATATTCATTCCAGTCTGTATCTGTTTAACAGCATGTTTCTGAACAATCTATCTTCTCTTAAAAATGTAAATTAATTTAGAAAAAGCCTAGTGTTAACAAGACATCTGTACTTCCATTATCAAATTATGATATTAGTTTAGGGTTTTATAGTTCTCACTGTAAAAAAATTAGACGGGAAGAAGAAACAACACAATATTATGGGGGGAAATGGGGACATTGTACTGGAAATGGGTATTTTAAATAAATACTAAGTAGTAAACGTGTTGGCTATAGTTCTCATGAAGAAAAGAAGGAAAATTGGTATGAAAGAAACTGTAATAAATGATCATTTAAGATTGGTCCTGGGAAGTTGCTGTGGCGATGGCATCTGGCCTCCCTGATTGGGGGGTTTGTGTCTCTGAGTATGAAGCTACCGCCTGTGCCAGTAACCATGAGTAAACGGAGCCCAAAAAATGCTGGATTCTGAAGCCCTGGAGCCCTAATCATGCCGGCGGAGCTCCTGCTAACTGATCCGGAGCCCTCCTCTCCTTCCCCAGAGAAGCTCTTTCCATCGAGCCCTATTAACCACACCAGTGGAGATCTTGAACTGGATCACTTGGAGCCAGCGGCGCGCAAGCAACGTACCTTCATTTAAATCCCCCACACAGCTGATCGAAGTATCTTCCATGCCAGACAACATGTCTCCATTAATATCCCCCACACAATTTCCCCGGAGCCACATTGGATAGCTGGCAGGGAGAAACAAGGTTAGAGAGACCAAGTCTTTAAGGAGTTTTTCAGTGTTTTCTTGATCAGAGTCAGCTGCGTGTATTGCTCTTATTTCAGCGTGTTCAAAATCTACAGTGTCCCCAGTGGATCAGATAACAACAGCAATAAATCAAAGCAAGGTTATAAGTAATCAGATTGCCCAAATCCTCTCCCTGAATTATTTTCTCTCTCTGAGCCACAAACTTTTTTTAAATTCAAAGAGAAGGGGCCAGAGATTCCCCCCCTTCAGCATCTTTGCATCTTTACTATCTCAAAAACTCAATCTGTTTTCAAGAGGAAAGAGGAAAACAGCTTGAGTAGGACTTGAAAACGTTTCCTCTGTCCATGTTTTAAAACTTGTTTGACACAAAGAAACTGCTGTTTCTCCAGCCCAGGAAAAGAGGCCTCTTGCCAGGTTATTAGAGGTTATAAACCTATTCTCAGATATCAACAACAACTAGCAAAGCAATAACCCTTTACTTGCTGACTCTCAATACTACTTCATTACTTTCATTATCTCAAAACTTATAACTTTCTACCTCAAGACCTATATCAAAGATTAGATAATGATATCTCCAAATCAATTTCTTTAAAATAAATAATTTTTATCAAATGATTAATTGATTTATTGTTTTATTGATTAGTGTGATTGAGTATTGAGTGCATATAGTGTGATTACTGAATATCTGATTAGTAAAATCAGTGATTTAGTGAATTTAATTGACCAGTGTGTTTAGTGATTAATGTAATTAATTGGACTTTGTTGCCTAGCAAAATTATTTGATTAGAGTGATTTGAATAATTGATTGATTGATTGATTTTTAGTAATAAGTAACCTTACTTTTGATTTGTTCTCTAACATATCAATTAACATTTATTAATTACCAACATTCATTAAGTAACTGTCTACCTATCACATTAACTAGCTGTTATAATTGTTTAGTGTACTATTGCCATTGACCATGCCAGCCAAAAACTCCAAACCAAACCAAAATAAAAATATCTCTACCAATGACCTCCCAGACTCCTGCACATGTTTCAGATGTCTTGCAACCATCAATGAAACTGAAATTTACATCAAATGTGACAATCAAGCCCACCCTGCCTGCTTAAACGCAAACAAAAGCCTAGCTGATATGGTTAAAAATTCAGATATATTCTTTTATTTATGCCCGTCATGTTCTCCTAAGCTAAACAAACTGAGTACCCTACCTGACAGAGTTGAAAGCATAGAATCACTCATTCAGTCAATAGAAGAACGCTTAGCAACACGTTTTGAAACAACTATACAAGCAAGCCTAATCTCTCTTGAAAAAAAAGTACAGCACAGATAAGTGAGTACCTATCAGCTCAAAATCAAACCCCACAACAACCACAACCATTATCTCAACTACAATCACAACTACAACCAAAAATAACCACCGAACCACAGCCACAAACAATTACTATCCCATCAAATAATTCCACAAATAATATCCCCTTACTCATCAAAGACATCATGGAATGTGAACAGAAACGTCCAAATGCGATCTTATTTGGTCTTGAAGATACCAATGAATCAGATGACATCACCAAAGTTTGCGATATCATAAGCAACTCAAACACAACAAACATCTCTCCTGAAGATATCATTGAAATAACCAAAGATGGCCCTAAGTTCAAATACAATGACGACTCTGTGGCCCCAAGATTTTGTAGAGTTGTGTGCAAAAATGAGTCCAGCAAACGCATATTCATTCACACAATAAATGCCATTGCAAAAACCAATCCCAACCACAAAAAACTTTGCTCAAGACCAGACTTATCCATACTGCAAAGAATCCGCTCCCGTGAACTCCGCACAGAACTCAAAAACCGTCTAGACCAGGGGTGGGCAAACTACGGCCCGCGGGCCACATCCGGCCATTGGTCTTTTTTATCCGGCTCGCCGAAGATTGGTCCGTATGTAACCGCGGCCACTTTTTGGCTGCTTTCAGACGCGTCGAGAGGAGGCGGTTGAGGTGGAGGGCGGGCAGCGGAGAGCGAGCAGGGCGCCTGGCGGGCTTGTCAGGCGGAGCAGGAAACGGGGGCAGGAGCCCGGCGGAGCGAAAAGAGCAGAAACCTGTTGAGGTCTCGCTGCAGTCCCTTCGCGGGAGAGAAGCCACCGAGCCAGGAGGAGCGCGGGATGCTGCCGGTTCGCCTTCCCGCCCCTCCGTTGTGACTGCGGGAGAAGGAGCCCTGAGCGCTGCTCTCGTGGTCGCCACCGACGGAGCCCAGCTTGATTTCGCCTGAGCCGCGTTTGATTTGGAAGAAGGCATGGGAGGCGGCACCAAAGGAGCACTCTGGGGTTCGGCCAACTGCCTGCTGAGTGCCTTCGGGCTCCCCACCGCGGCTGGCAGACCTTGGGGCTGCGCTCCGGAACCCAGTGCCACGGGATGGCGAAGCCGAGCGGCGGGAGGAGGCGCATTGGAGCTACAGCGGCCGGTTCAGATCTCTCGGTCCCAGGCTCCGCCGAGGCGCCTGAGCCCCGAGCACCGCCGGCAGCGAGGACCATGAGAAGCGCAACAGGGCCACGGGAAGAGCTGTGCCCCAAGGAGCAACTGGCGGCCGGAGCGGCCGGGACTGGCAGTGGCGGCGAGGGCCCGACCTGTGCGGGGGGGCCTGGGGTGGTTTTCTCCTGTGCCCAGCTTCGGAGTGGCCCGTGCGCTCTTGGGCATCTGGCTTGCTGCACCCTGGGCACGCCTTTCCCTCGCCTCTCGGCCAGCAGCAGCAGCTCCGCCGCCTCCTCCTTCCTCCCCTAACGCCCGCTGTTGTGATGCGTATTCCCGTAGACCCGAGCACCAGCAGGCACTTCACACCTCCCTCCACAGCCTTCCCCTGTGGTAAGATGGGAGAGAACAGCTGCGCCCTCAGCGCGCTGGTCCTGGGACCTCGTGCAGCTGTACCGGCGCGCTCGGTGGTGGACGTCCTGGCCGATCATCCGGGAGAACTGGTGAGGACCAACAGCCCCAACTTCTTGTGCTCGGTGCTGCCTTCCCACTGGAGATGCAACAAGACCCTCCCGTGGCCTTCAAGGTAAGCCGGGAGGGGAGGCTGAGCGGAGCGGGCAGGTCCTGGGAGGCGCGCAGATGTTTCCTGCCGAGCAGGCTTCCCAAGCGCCTGGGAGGACTCGCAGTTTAATGGCAAAAGCAGCGGCGGGATGGGCGCTGGGCGGGCGGGGGAAAGGCAGGCGAAAGCCTCCCCACACACCTCGGCAAGCGGTTTGCAGGGTTAGCCAGCAGTTTCGCAAGAGATTGAAGGCGGTCTGCTCCCCCAATTAGACGTTGGTTCAAGAGGAGGTCAGCCCTGCTACTAATAGGTGGTTCACAGTTTATCCGTGGGCACCGTAGGAGTTATGTTTTGGGGGGTGGGCATTTATTTATTTTTTATCTTATAAGTGGCCAACTTGTGTAAGCTGAGGGGGTACATTCATTCATACATACATATACACACACACACACACACACACACACAGTCGTTTATTCGTAGGGGAAGAATCTGTCTATCTATCTATCTATCTATCTATCTATCTATCTATCTATCTATCTATGTTGTGCAAATTTAACTATGACGCCAAACTTGAGTTTTGGAGGATGTCTCGGAGAAAAAATAGTTATTTTTCCTACCCTGAGTACGGCAGGCGTCTCTCCTACTTAAAAAACAAAACTCTTTCCTCCCCTAGCTTTGAAAAGGGGAACTGTTAACAAATGCAGTTTTTTATATGTATCGTATCTTGTGCTGACCCGGCCCGTCTGTCAAATTTTAAAAGTCAATGCGGCCCCCAAGCCAAAACGTTTGCCCACCCCTGGTCTAGACAATGGAGAAAAGGATCTATACATTGACTACCGTGCTGATTGCATCAAAAGAAAGTCACACAACCCACAACTCCGTATCCAACCCCACCCCATCCAATCCAATATCACTCAAAACTTGGTACGCACACCCCTAACTACCTCTATTCCAACCACAACTGGCCTTAAATGCAAGCTACTGAATGCAAGAAGCCTTGTAAATAAAATACCTGAACTTCTCCTCTTACTAAATATGGCTAAATTCGACATTATATTTGTCTGTGAAACATGGCTCAATGCATCTCTCCCTGAATCCATTACCACAGTAATAGACTGTCATGTTACCGATCAAATCGTGAAATCCATAGAGGAGGTGGTCTTGCTATCTTCTATAAAAAGTCCCTACCTCTAAAAAACATCCAAGTTACCCAGGAGCTTGATATTGCTGAGACTATCATCTGTGAACTGTCCTTAAATATCACATTTCGGTTCTTACTATGTTACAGAACCCCTGATTATGACATTGAACATGCAAAGAAACTAAATACACTACTAACATGGGCAGCATCCTGCCCACACGCTTTTATCTTTCTTGGCGACTTCAATCTACCTTATATTAACTGTACCCTTAATGAATGTACAACTGAACCCACACATGCAACCTTCTACAATGCAGTAACAAATCTGGGACTAGAACAACTAGTAACTAACAACACTAGACTTAACAACTGCCTCGATCTCATCTTCTGCAATAGTTTGAATTCAATTTACAAAATACAAAATTAAAGAACCCTTTTCCAACAGTGATTACAACATGATTGACTTTTGTCTCAACATACATCCACACAAAAATCATCACAACAACGGAATCCCCAATTATAACTTCAAAAAAGGCAACTATGATCTTATAAACAACGATCTCTCATCCCTTGATTGGCAATTTCTATTCACTGGATGCAATACTGTAGAAGACCATTACAACATATTTTTACTTGAAGTCAAAAGAGTCATCAAACTGTATGTACCAATAACAACTCCCCAAACCAGAAAAAACAGATTACCCATAACAATAAGGAAGCTTCAATCCAAAAAGAGATCACTTTGGCAGAAAAACAAATCTGGTCACGTTGCCAACTTCAAAAGCCAATACAAAAATTTATGCCACCAGATAAAGACTGAATGCACCAATTATCACATTAAACAAGAAGAAAACCTTCTATGCACCAATTCCACCCGCGCTTTGTACAATTTTGTAAACAACAAACTAAAAGACTCAAGGTGCATCCCTCCCTTGATAGGACCTAATGGTAAAGACTGCAACGACGACACTATTAAGGCTAACCTCTTTAACACATTCTTTGGCTCAGTATTTGTAAACAGCAATGGATCATGCCCAGTATTTCCTATCCGAACCACAGACAACTACATATCGATTTTACAGAAGACAGTGTTGAAAAAGCACTACGCAACCTAAAACCATCTCTATCTATTGGACCGGACGGAATATGTGCCTACTTCTTAAAAAAGCTATCCACTGCCATAGCCGAACCTCTAAGCGTAATCTTTGAAAAATCTTTCAGGACCAGCTCCTTGCCAAAACTATGGTCACAAACCACGGTCATCCCCATCTTCAAAAAGGGAGACCCCAGCCTAGTTGAAAATTACAGACCAATCTCTATGCTGTGTCACCTGTAAAGTCATGGAATCAATTATTAACCAATCCATCATCATCCACTTAGAAACAAGCAATCTACTCTCTAATAAACAATTTGGTTTCAGGAAAAAACTATCATGTAATCTGCAACTCTTACACTGCAAAAACATATGTACTACACAACTGAATCAGGGCAAAGCAATAGATGCAATCTACATAGACTTCTGTAAAGCCTTTGATTCAGTGGTACACAACAAACTACTCCTAAAATTAAAATCTTATGGTATCTCTGGACACCTGCATAACTGGATAGAAGCATTCCTGTCAAACAGACAACAAATTGTCAAAATTGGGAGTGTCCTATCAAATTCTGTACCTGTCAACAGTGGTGTCCCCCAAGGCAGTGTTCTTGGACCAACTCTTCATACTCTACATAAATGATCTCTGTGATCATATTAAGAGCAACTGCATTCTCTTCTCTGATGATGTAAAGCTATTCAACACCACAGATAATTCTGCTACCCTTCAAAAAGACCTTGACTATGTATCAGAATGGTCAAACAAATGGCAACTTCAAATCTCAACAAATAAATGCTCTGTCTTACATATTGGCAAAAAAAAATCAGAAAATAAAATACAAGCTGAATAGTCAAGATCTTGTTGATGATCCAAACTCTGTCAAGGATCTTGGAGTACTCATCTCTAATGATCTAAGTGCTAGAGCCCACTGTAACTACATAGCCAAAAAGGCATTAAGAGTTGTTAACCTAATCTTACGTAGCTTTTTCTCTGGTAATATTACACTAATAATTGGAGCATACAAAACATTTGCTAGACCAATACTCGAATGCAGCTCATCAGTCTTGAACCCACATTACGTATCTGATATTAATACAGTTGAGAAAGTCCAAAAATATTTCACAAGAAGAGTTCTCCACTCCTCTACTCATTGCAGAATACCTTATGCCACCAGACTTGAAATTCTAGACCTAAAAAACCTAGAACTATGCCGCCTTTGGTCTGATCTAAGTATAGTATATAAAATCATACATTGCAATGACTTACCTGTCAATGAAAACTTCAGCTTCAACCATAACAACACAAGAGCACACAATAGATACAAACTCAAGGTTAATCGCACCAAACTTGATTGCAGGAAATACAACTTCACCAACAGATTGGTCAATGTCTGGAATACTCTACCTGACTCTGTGGTTTCTTCCTCAAACCCCAATAACTTTAACCTTAGACTGTCTACTATTGACCTTACCCCTTTCCTAAGAGGTCTGTAGGGGGTGTGCATAAGCGAACCAACGTGCCTACCATCCCTGTCCTATTGTTTCTTTTATTTTTTTTATTTTTCTTATATGTACCCATGTATTCATAACTACCGTATTTGCCGGCGTATAAGACGACTTTTTTGCCCTGAAAAAGATGCCTCCAATTGGGGGGGTCGTCTTATCCTGGGTCATCTATCGCCGGCAATAGTAATTGGGAAGCACTGCGGCTGCCCATGGCTGAGGCACTTTGCGCACCTTGGAAATGAATCCCGTGAAGCCGAAAGGAGCAGCTAGCCTTCTCCCAGCTCCCAAGGAAACGAGGCTCGCACCGCCCGAGCTCCGCTGAGGTATCCGGCTGGGGCTGTCAGGAGTTGTTACCACTGGCGCGGCTCCGCGCAGCTCCAGTCCCGCATTGCCTCGGGAAGGGAAAGGCAAAACCAGGAGCCGCTGCTGCCTTGCAAAGCGCCGCCGCGGCTCTTCCTTTTTGCCTTTCCTTCCCAAGGCAACGCGGGACTGGAGCCGCAGCGAGCTGCGCCAGCGTAACTCCTGACAGCCCCAGCCGGATACCTCAGCGGAGCTCGGGCGGTGCGAGCCTCGTTTCCTTGGGAGCTGGGAGAAGGCTGGCTGCTCCTTTCGGCTTCACGGATCATTCCACGGTGCACAAAAGTGCCTCAAAAAAAAAAAAAAGTGCAAAAGTGGAAGGCGTGCGGAAGAGGGGCAGTATATAACAAACTATATTTTGAGTGGAAATGTTGGGGGGTCGTCTTATACGCCGGGTCGCCTTATACGCCGGCATATACGGTATGTTTTTTACTTATACCTATTATCTTGAAAGCAATTGACAAAAATAAATAAATAAATAAAAGACATTCCAACTAAGTCTCCATGTAATTTGATAAGAATCCTCTCGGTAAAGAAACTGAAAAAAAAAAGATAAACAAAATAACATACTTCCCAATAGAAGCCACTTTGGTGTAATGGTTAAGGCATCAAATGAGATTATGAGTTCTAGTCCCCCATTAGGCACAAACCATCTTGGGCCAGTCACTTTCTTTTAGCCCTAAGAAGCAGGCTACTTCCAAAATTGCCAAGAAAACTGCAAGGATTTGTCCAAGTAGTCAGCAGGGGTCAAGACTGATTTGAGGATACCAAAATCAAAAAACAAAATACATTCAATGAGTTTCAAGTAGTTATGAAACACATACATGGTACCCATTAGACAAAAAATACTTCAAGTGAGTGAAAGCATGTTATAAGGACCCTCAAGTAATTTTTTCTTTAATATTCCTGTGCGAGATCCCAAATGCGCAGTCAAACAATGATGAATTTCTGTGGCTGTCAAGATCCCACATACTAATCACACAATGTGGCTCTAGGTAACTTATTATACAAATATGCAAACCTTAAAAACCACATGTAAGCAATCATGAAACAGCAGCATAGATCTCTAAAAACCCTAGGTCTAAATGATAGACTTTAGAGGAAAGGGCTTCAGTTCTGGCAGCTGTTTGTTCAAAATGTAAATCCCTACATTTTTCCATTCTTGAAAAAGCAGAATTGTCTGGCATTTTAAATATATACAACCTGAGACCTTTACAAAGTATTCCACAGAATATCTAAATATATACAGCAGGCTTTAAGGGAGAAGGTGGATCTACAGAAATCTTACAACTACACCAAGGAAACCTTTGTATACCAGGGAAAACTTCCTAATTGAGCTTGGAAAGCAACCACACTAATAGCTCTTTCCACCTAAGGATAATATGACACCTCTGAGAATCAGTTCTCATTTCCTATGCCTGCTGCCCAAATCATAAGGGACTTATATGGTGCATGAGATAGGGGTTACAGATGTAATTTTAAAATCCACTTTGAGTCATACAAGTTATTTGTATCATTATACCATATAAGAAAGTCAACATCCAAAGTGGTGAGGTAATATTAATCTTAACAGGAACTTGGGTTTTTTTTTCCTTTTTCTTTGGTAATGGCCAACAAATTGTGGAAGCTGTGTGAGACAAATATGTTTGATAAAACTTGAGAGGTTTGATAAATGTCATGATGTGAGTAAAACAACCTCTCTATTCATTATGAAATTAGATGTCAGCTCGGCAATAGAATAGAATAGAATAGAATAGAATAGAATAGAATAGAATAGAATAGAATACCTTTATTGTCATTGTATTCAAAATACAATGAAATTTGAAAGCTACTCCAGCACAGTGCCCCAATCACATCACACACATACTACACAGTATTTAAAAAGTAAAAAAATTAAAATAATAATAATAATAATAATAATAATAATAATAAACGTAATCTAAAACCTTATTATAACATATATTAAGTTAGTTTAAAAATGCCACTTTATACATAGAACTAAATCACAAATGTACTGTTTGATTCAAGACTATTATTGCCTTGGAAAGGAAACTGTTTCTCAGTCTATTAGTCCTCATTTTAGACACCTATAACATCTCCCTGATAGTAACAATTTGAAATATGAATGACCAGGATGAGATCGGTCTGTGGAGATTTTTTGTGCTCTAGAGAGGAGTCTGGTCTTCACAATCTCTTCCAAAGAAGAAAGAGAGCAACTGATGATTTTTTGTGCTGTGTTTGTAACTCTCTGGAGCATCTTCTTATCCACTGCAGAGCATCCAGCACACCACACTGTTACACAGTATGCCAGAATGTTCTCGATGGTAGAATGGTAAAAAGTAACCAGCAACTTCTCACCCTGACCACTCTTTTTCAGCAACCTCAGAAAGTGCAGGCGCTGTTGGGCCTTCTTTGCAGTGGCCATAGTGTGGACCGGCCAAGCAAAGTTGTCAGAAATATGAGTTCTTAGAAATTTAAAACTATGAACTCTTTCCACACAATCTCCATTGATATATAGTGGGAGAGACTCTGCTTTGCATCGTCTGAAGTCTATAATCAATTATTTGGTATTTTTGATGTTCAGGTCGAGATTATGACTCTTGCACCACAAAACCAGTCTGACAACCTCTGACCTATAGGCTGTTTCGTCATCTTCTGATAGGAGTCCCACCAATGTGGTGTCGTCTGCAAATTTTATTATAGAGTTAGTGCACAAAGATCTGTCTGGCAAATTGAAAGAAAAAAAGGACAAGTACAAAAAATGGAAAGAAGGACATACAACTAAGGAAGAATATCAGCAGATAGCCAGAATCTGCAAAGACGAAGTCAGGATAGCAAAGGCTCAGAACGAACAAAGACTTGCAACAAAAGTCAAAGATAATGAAAAAAGTTTCTTCCAACATATAAATAACAAGAAAAAAAATCAAGGAAACAGTTGGTCCACTAAAGAGAGAAGATGGCAAGGAAATAACAGGCAACAGAGAGAAAGCAGAACTGCTTAACTCATTCTTTGCATCTGTCTTCACACAAAAAGAAATGATAGTTCAACCCACCAAAAACATAACTGTAAAAGACAGACCAGAAATAAAAGTTAAAATAAGTAAAAAAAAAAAAAATAGTAAGAGAACACCTGTCTGATCTTGATGAAAACAAATCACCAGGGCCTGATGGATTACATCCCAGAGTTTTAAAGGAGCTGGCAGAGGTCATCTCAGAACCACTGCACCATATCTTTCAAAAATCCTGGAGCACCGGGGAACTACCAGAGGACTGGAAAAGAGCTGATGTGGTTCCCATCTTCAAAAAAGGAAAAAAAACAGACCCAGGAAACTATAGACCAATCAGCCTAACATCAATACCCGGGAAGATACTGGAAAAGATAATAAAAAAACAGATCTGCCAACATCTAGAAACAAGTAAAGTAATAACTAGCAGTCAGCATGGGTTTGTTAAAAACAGATCATGCCAAACCAATCTCATTTCATTCTTCAACACAGTGACTAAATGAGTAGACCAGCAAAATACTGTGGACATAATGTATTTAGATTTCAGCAAGGCATTCGACAAAGTAGACTTCTTAGTACTACTTCTTAGTAAGCTAGAAAAAGGTGGAATAGATAGCACCACCACTAGATGGATTCTCAACTGGCCGGCAAACCGTACTCAACGAGTAGTCCTTAATGGGTCTAAGTCTACATGGAGGGAAGTAAGCATTGGGGTGCCACAAGGTTCCGTCATAGGCCCAGTATTCTTCAATATCTTCATTAACGACTTAGATGAGGGAATAGAAGGGGAACTTACCAAATTTGCAGATGATACTAAACTGGCAGGAATAGCTAACACCCAAGAAGATAAGTTCAAGATCCAGATGGATCTTGACAGACTAGAACACTGGGCCATATCTAATAAAATGAAATTCAATATAGAGAAAATTAAAGTCCTACACTTAGGCAAGAAAAACCAAAAGTACACATATAGACTGGGTGAAACCAGGCTCAGTAGCAGTAACTGTGAGAGGGATCTTGGAGTCTTAGTGGACAACCAGCTAAATATGAGCCAGCAGTGTGCAGCAGCTGCCAAAAAAGCTTATGCAATCCTAAATTGTATTAACAGTGGGATACAATCAAGATCAAGGGAAGCACTAATACCACTCTATAAAGCCTTAGTAAGACCACACCTAGAGTACTGCATCAAGTTTTGTTCACCACATTATAAAAAAGATGTTGAGACTCTAGAAAAAGTACAGAAAAGAGCAACCAGGATGATTAGGGGACTGGAAGCTAAAACATACAACAAACGGTTGCAGGAACTGGACTTGGCTAGTCTAGTAAAGAGAAGGACCAGGGGAGACATGGTAGCAGTCTTCCAATATTTGAGGGGCTGCCACCCAGGGAGGAAAGGGTCAAGCTAATTTCTAAAGCGTCTGTAGGCCAGACAAGGAATAATGGATGGAAACTGAACAAGGAGAGATTTAACCTGGAAATAAGGAGAAACTTTCTGACAGTGGAAACAATCAACCAATGGAACACCTTGCCCTCAGAAGTTGTGGGAGCACCATCAGTTGAGTCTTTCAAGAAGAGATTGGACTGCCATTTGTCAGAAATGGTGTAGGGCAGTGATGGCTAACCTATGACATGCGTGTCACTTGTGACACGCCGAGGCACTTTGACTGACACGCCTGTTGGTGTGGGGAAAACCTGCACATTTAGAGGCTGCCTGTGCTCTGCTCCAATCCCTGCTCCCTGCTTGTTGCGTGGAGGCGTGGTGTCACCGCTGCCGCAAGATCTTTGCAGCAGAGAACCAGTTTTAACTGCCATAAACTGAGGTTTGTCAGTTTCATTACCTCAGGAACGCTACAGGAGGAAAGGAGATCCATGAGGTTCACAGCCCTGTAAGGTGGCCTTCCGATCCCCACATCCTGCACCTGCAGCCCTGAGACCAGGGAGACGAGTTTCACAGCCCTGTGTGATCACCCCAGCCCAGTCCATCATAAACCAAATTATTGATATTTCTTGAAGTGACACACAACCCGAGGAAGGCTACACTTTTTCCCGATTTTCGACACACCAAGCTGAAAAGGTTAGCCATCACTGGTGTAGGGTCTCCCGCTTGGGCGGAGGGTTGGACTAGATGATCTACAAGGTCCCTTCCAACTCTAATTATCTGTTATCTGTTATCTGTTACAAGAGGGAGTGTAGTCATAGTGTAGAGTGAATATAAAAGGGGGCTCAGCACACAACCTTGTGGAGAGCCAGTGCTGAGAGGAAGAGTGGAGGAAAAATAGCTGTCAATCCTAACAGTTTGGGGTCTGTTAGTAAGAAAGTCCTTTATCCAACAGCAGATGTGAGAGGAGAGGCCCAATTCCAGCAACTTCTTAATCAGTATATCCGGAATGATGGTATTAAAAGCTGAGCTGTAATCAACGAAAACCATCCTTACATAGCTCCCGCTACTCTCCAGATGGTTCAGTGCAATGTGGAGAGCCATGGCAACAACATCCTCTGTGGATCTGTTATTCTGATAGGCAAACTGGTATGGGTCAAGGTTTGATGGGAGGCAATCTTGTATATATTTTAAGACCAGTCTCTCAAAACACTTCATAATTATGGGTGTGAGAACTACTGGTCTATAGTCATTTAAAGTATCAGGAAAGGGCTTTTGGGGAACTGGAATAATAATGGAAGCTTTGAGACAAGATGGAACAATGGCTTATATAAGAGAAAGGTTAAAAATATTTATAAACACACTTGCGAGCTGGTCAGCACATGCTTTGAGTACTTTCCCAGGTACCCCATCAGTGTGAACTGATGTGCAAATTCAACTTGGGAAGTAAGAGGTGTAGGAAATGCGGTTATCTAGATTTCATCTTGAAGAAAATGTTGCAAAGTATTAATTGTAGAGTTAAGAATCTACACTTGGCCAGAAGCACAGTTATTATTTTAATTCAGCTGGATAATAATTTTCTGTTCCTGATTGGATTCCCTATAGTGCATCTGTATGGCAGAGATAACATTTTCAACTGACATAAATTTTGGGAAAATGCTGCAGTTGAAGAGAACAAAGGGAAGTGAATGAGGCATATGATCCATTCCCAGTGAGGATGTATGGAATAAAGGGACAAGCCAACATAAACTTCTTCTTTTTTTTGCATCAGAGAGACTTGATTTTTTTCACTAATGTTTACCTTTGCATTTGAAATGAAATGCAACATTTGCATATAAAAACCAGCGTGCTATATAAACTAAAATAGGTCTCTGCTCCTGTAGGATTTGCTACCTGGCTAGAATATGGTTCAAAAGGTTCTGATGGTTCCCTTTCAAAACTTTTTTAAAAAATGCATTTAAAATAAAAGCTTACTTTTGCAAACTGAATCAATATAAATGTGTCTCAAGCCAAACAAAATTTGCTTTTGGGCTGGTTGCAAGTATGGGATTTGATTGATGGGTTGGCTGAAAAGTGGGCATCCTGAGCCATTTTCAGAATGCCTTCACTTCTATTGCAAAGGGGAAACTTTGAGCTAGATGTGGTGGGCCTTTCTGCATCAAGATTCATAATCAAGATCCATAAGTAATCTACGACTACTAGGCTTGACTGGATTAACCAGCTAAGAAACTTAGGCAATTTTGCCTTGTTCCAGAGGGTTGGGGCTATAATAAATGAAAGGTGGCACTGATTTTAGTTCTGCTGTCCCTCATATTTTAATGTTAAGATCATTTTACTGCTATTTTAAGATTTGAATTTGAATTAGTTTAAAATTTAATTTTAATTTCAAAAACAATGAAAGGACAAAATGGGAATAGCAACTGCATTCAGCTTCATTAAGAATGTATGAGAATAATTCACAAACTAATAATTTACACCCCTTTCACCATTATAATACTGTAAATCTTTGATTTAATGGAACTGGAATAGTAGACTTTGGATTTAATGGAATTTTGTCTGATCTTCAGACAATATCTTGTTTCATTGAAACAACAGATTTCAATCCAAATCACAATGTTATGGTTTCTGATGAATCATTTCTAGAGATTGTTTACTGTTTCCCCTCAAAATAGGTACTCCCTGATATCAGGAAAATAAGTTTTCTTAGATGTGAGTGCTTTGTGAGTTCATGATGTAATTGATTGTATTTTAACAGCTCCTTCTCCCTGCTACTAATCTGTTTTCTCTTACATTTTACTATATACCAAAGGAACTATGTTTAGTCCAAATTAGCCCAATGTTTTACAAGAAGAAGAGATAAAAATAGGTGTATTTCTTCCCATTTCTCTGAAGTAAATTCCTTAAAAATAAAGGGCTCCAAATAGCCTTAAATGGTAATGAAAAATAGGCTAATAAACAATTTAGATGCTATAACAAGAATTCATTTATTGTTAGCATAAGTATCTATCTTCCTTAATTTCATTTTAGCTCACATTATCCAATCAGAAATTATACTTTGTATTCATATATTTAAATATGCTATTTCTCAAAGAGATGAAATTTCAATGAATTTAAATATACTGTAGTTCATATCTGGATTTTATATATAAGACTTAAGGCAATAAGTCCTGCCTTAACCATAAAAGTCAGCTGGGTGACTTTGGGCCAGTCACACTCTCTCAGTCCAACTCATCTCACAGTTGTTTGTTTTTGTGAGGAAAATAGGTGTGTTGGATATGTTCACCACCTTGAGTTATTTGTAAAAAATAATAAAGGCAAGACACAAATGAATAAAATAAATATGCAGCTGGTTTAGGACAAAAATTGTTCTTTTTTAAAAAAATGTTGATATTCATTAGAGACTTTCGTATGGATGTATAAAATCCCTGTCTTATAACCATAGAAAAGAACAGGAGAAGACTATCTTGTTCAGTCTTCTGTGGACAAAATTCATAATCTGCTGAAACCATTCCCTATTTCCTGTTGATATTTATCCAATCTCCTCTTAAAACACTTAAGGGAAATAAATGCTTTAACTCTCCTGTGCCATTTATTCTCCACAATCCCCCTTCTGATTCATAGGCAGTAACTTTTGCACTGTATATTCAACAGTAGAATTTTATTTTGTTGAATAATCCCCATCCTTTAATGGTGCTAGTATATCATTCTCTTTCTGTTTTTTTTTTAATCTTTTAAACTCAAGCTGCTATCCTATTTCATCTTAATTTTATCTGAGTTACTTTAATGACACTGATTTCTTCTTTCTATCTATATCAGAAGTTGCTTTTGATCTCTGCTGAAATGTAAACTGTTTCTGTCTTACTTAAAATGCACTGTAAAATGGACATAATTTATTGGGGGAATAAATAGTGGTATTTAATATAATTGGTGCACGTAGTATTATATCTTGGGCTCATATTTTTTCAGCTCATCTAGAGTTTTGCCTTTGATTGGCAGGGAAAACCTTTATCTTTTAAATGTAGTTCAGTTCAATATGTATGTTTTATTTCATTCTACCAAGGTAATGTACACTGTAGCATAATTTATATTATAACTTATAATATAAGATATTGCTTGCATCTTCCACTTGTACAAATGAAACTTGTACAAATGAATACAGTAAAAGGTATAAGGAAGTAGACTATTGAGAATGTATTAAAGATTAGATGCTGGCTGTCACAAAGATAGGGTAAGAATTTATAGCTATTGGGTTAAACAAGATAATATTATAGGCTACAGATAAAAGACACTGTGGTGGATAGAATAAGATGACTTGATGAGTGGTAAAGTAGTTGTTAGAATCATTGCTATAAGAATAAACTCAAAATAAATTAGAAAGTAATAAGGCTATAAGAAATAAGAAAAATATAAAGAAAGAGATTTGAACATCCTATTTGAATGTAAGCATTTTATTTGAGCATCGTTTGATAAACGATCTGATTCATGAGGATACTGTCACCTCCTGCCTGAGGTTGTCACAATCCCCAGTCTGAATATAAGTTATTCTTTTTCTGGATTCTGCATTCTATACACATTTCAGGTAATATATTTTGCTCTAAACAGATGATATATGAGTTCAGTGAAGGCAGCATCTTGGTTTCCCCTGTACAGTGCAAACAAAGCAGAAAATTTCTATCATCCCTTGTTTCACAGAAATATCCTAAAGCTACATTTTAGAGGCATGCAATGCTTCAAATTAGATTTTCAAAATGCATGTAGAGTGCAGAGGATGTCAAAAATAGCACCTGTAAGCAGCTCTTTAAAGCAGCTACATCTTTTTCTGGGATCATATAACAGTTGTGAAATTAAGCTGCACAATACTGGGGAATGGTACAGCTGCTTTTAAGAGTTGCAGACAGATGCTATATTCCCAGCTTTGCTCCCAACTACCTTTTGTGAAACTGAATATTGAAGCATTGAATAGGCCAACACCATTTACTGACAGAAAGAAAAAAAATTAAGTTAAACAATTAAAGAAACCAAGAGCAGGATAGAGGTCAAAAGCACTGTGAGTTTCACCTATAAACAAGAATCTGTTCTACTACTAATGGTCAAGGCAGATAAGACTTCAAGGGAACTGGACTTAAATCTCTTTTGGGGGCATTGGAACTTCAGACTGATGATGTCATTTGACCCCATTTTTGGGCTCAGCTGGTCATTTCCTACAAATATGACTTTTTATGAACTGATATTCATTGTTTTAGATGAAATGGGGAATTGGATTACTACATATTTTCTTGTTTAATCATGGGTCAAGTGAAAATAGTAGCAAATAGGCCTCAGATACTGTCCAAACCATGACATGTGCAAAAGGATGGGGGTTAGTTATGCACTCAAAAATACAGGTCATCCTCATTTAATGTCCATTTAAAAATATGATGGCAATGAATGAGTGGTAGTTACAACTAGTTCTTGGAGTTCTGTCAGTGTAAGCACCCCCACAATTATGCAATTGCAATTTTTGGCACTCAGCATCTAGTTTACAATTATGATGTTTCAGTGAGCCATAGTTACATGATTATTATTTCTAACATTTCCTGCTAGTTTCCCATAAGCAAAGTCAAGTTGGAAATCACAAGAAAGTTAGAAGTCACAGTCACATGAGGTCACACTTAATGACCCCCGCATTTCCTCTCATTAATACCCTATCTGACCCTAAAATAGCAAGTCAAGTAATGTGATCCCCAGTTGAGCGGTAAAGTGGTCTAGTGTGAAGATTCTTGCCTCCCACTTGGAAGGTTGAGAGTTCAATTCTAGGTAGCAACATATATTTCTCTCCTAGGGCTCAAAGAGAAAAAAATCTGCTGTGAACTCCGTGTGGTATCAGGAAGGGCATCCAGCCAGTAAACGCATAGCTCCAGCCAGTCACCCCAACTCTACCCCGAATAATTAAGAGGTTACAGGGTCATAAAAAGGGAGTTTTAATGTGATATTCCAGGTGTTGTTGAGTTTTAACACCTATAATAACATCAAACCAGCAAGACCAATGTAAGGGACGATGGGAATTCAGACCAATACTTTTGGGTGGAAGATAAGGTCTTCATTGTTGTTGTAAAAGAATAAAAGTAATTTAATGCAATTCTTGTCTTGGCTTTCAATAAAGTATATTAACATTTAAATGCCAAAGATAATGTTACAGATTAATGTTTTGTCTGAGAATGAAAAGAAAAAAGAAACCAGAAATATACTAACTCTATACTAGAAGTTACTTAAGCAACAGTGTGAAATCATTATACCTGCATTATACCTTGACCTTTATTCTTAATATTCAATACTTTTTCTCATTTTTAAAATCATGTGGGTAATCTAAACCTTATGCTTTACTTATGCACTGATATTGACAAATGAAGGCATATTGAAAGTTGGTTTCTTACTTACTGAGCTGAACATATAGCAGTAGCCTGGTTAGCTTATTAATTCATTGAATAGTATTCACTAGCCTACAAATATTAAGCAAACTGTTAATATAATGGACATGCTACTTTTTTTTGCAGTATGTTAAACATTAGCAAAATTTATACTGCAATATCTCATCCCTCATGAGTTTTATTGAGTAGCCTTGGTTTCTTAGCAGCATGTTGAATCTTAATAGATGTTAGCCTTCAAATTATTGCAATTTATCCTGAGGAATTTTATTTTAAATTTCACTTGTAATATTTCTTCTGAGCACAGTTGGAAGAAAAAAGAAAAAGGTATATGTAAAGAAAATGTAGACTGTATCTAAGAGAACCTATTTCTTTCTGCTGAAATGTTTCAGAGTTTCTTTCTTGACTATTTGTTCTCTGTCTGTTATGTGGCCTACAGCTATATTAGATTGTTAAGCTCTTTGTGAGCTGTTTTCTCTTCATAATGATTATATCTGTATTATTTAGATGGATAATAGTCCAATCTCAGGAAGAACTGCCCAGAGTCTCTGTGAGTTAGGGTGGCATACACATTTCATGAATTATTATTTTGATTAATGTTATAACCAGAGTCATAGAGAGTCTGTTCTCATTATACTACTATTTCCAGTTGCAAAAATTGGACCAACCTGTACAGTGGTGGGATGCTGCCAATTTAACAACCGGTTCGGTGAGCGCACCAACACACCTAAGCATACATGCAGCTCCTAAAATGGAGCATTTAGAAGCTCAGGTGCTTACCTTCCAAGTCAGCAAGGGTAAATAGAACAGCGAGGGGGCGGGAATCAACTATGCTGCACGATTGAGATGAGCTACAAAGCAGGAAATAAAGGACAGGATAGGGTGGGGACAAGTGAGCAGGGCCAAATGATCGTCGGAACTACGGGTTCACCCGAACTGGTCTGAATTGGCAGCATCTTGACCCCTGAACCTGTAGCATTAAAAGTGCTATCAGGTAGGTCCAGATGCCTTCCTGAAGATGGTTGTTCTGACTTTCAACAACATGTTATTGGGTAGGAACATGTAATATATGATCTCAGAGGACAAATCTCCTTCACAGAGAAAGAGCTACATTATCTGGCTCTTAGTCTCTTTCACCCAGAGCATCCTCTTCTACTTGCCCATATAGTACAGGCAAAGTTTACCTGAAGAAGATGCTCCTAAAATTAAAGCCCAAGCCGTTCTTATTGATGGGATGATTAATTGGTGGTAGCAGACATGCATCCTTCACTGTTACCGCCAAACTTCATTACGCAATGCCTTGTGTTTATTTGTAATATTTTATCCAAGGTTTTTCTATTAACTATAGTTAAAAGCATGAATTGAGGCCTTTTTCTCTTTTTGCTATAGCCCACTTCATATTCTTCTCTCAACGTCTTCTCTCAACGTCCTTACATCTGCTTCCTAGTACTTGCCTACCCGATGGCTCTCATTGCTAATTTGTTTTGTTATTGTTGTTGTTTAGAATTAGAATTAAAATTATTTTATTGGCCAAGTGTGATTGGACACACAAGGAATTTGACTTGGTGCAAATGCTCTCAATATACATAAAAGAAAAGATCAAGAGTCAAGGATCATCAGTACAACACTTAATAATAGTCATAGGTTACAATAAGCAATCAATTCATACTAGGAAACAGTCAATATAAATCATAAGGATACAAGCGACAAAGTTACAGTCATACAGTCACAAGTGGGAGGGGATGGGTGATAAGGACTGATGAGAAGATTAATAGTAATAATAGTGCAGACTTTGTAAATAGTTGGACAGTGTTGAGGGAATTACTTGTTTAGCAGAGTGATGGCGTTCTGGAAAAAACTGTTCTTCTGTCTAGTTGTTCTGGTGTGCAGTGCTTTGCTCTGCTTTTTTTTCTCTTTCCATCACAAAATTATCCTGGTGTTTCCTGACATGTTGCCCCTTTCCCCAACCAGTACCTCATTTGATGTCTCTCATCCAAAAAAATGACTGCAAATTTATTCTTCAATTTCTTCTCTGACTCTGATATTATTGAGCAGTTTCAATTAGATCAGTGAACACAGAAGAACATTAAAAAATAAAAATAAATAGCAAGCGCAGCACTGTGCATTAAAAAAACACATTAAAATTGCACGTAGTAAATCATATATACTAGAATTGGAGCAATACAGAAAAGATGTATATATGATCCTCCTCCCTATTCTTGCCATTTAAAAGGTGCATTTATCTGAACTGAAAAGGCTTAGGATGCCAAATAGCTTTGCCACATCTATAGTTGTTCGGCAGCTTCTGTAGGAGAACTTTGCATTTTAATAGAAAGCAAAACAGAATTCAGTATTTTTGTGATGGAAATGCATTTGACAACAGATTGCAAATGGTTAGCTTAATATGGAAGAATAATTTCTCATTATTCTAAGCGAACTATCTGCATGCTGCTTGCTATGCTCCTTCCATTATGAGGAACAACAGTAATACCATCCTGAACACATTTGATTTATACATGAATACTTATGAAACAACCTTCTGAGTACTTTCCCCTTTGCTGCCAATTGTGTTTGAAACAGAATATGAACAGTATCCTTTTGCATGCATTTTTTCTGACAATCATAACAACAGTTCATTTGAATTTGCGCATTATTTTGAGAATCATCACATAGACACAACTGAAAGTTGTTAGGGGGATTATAAATATAGAAGGTACTCTTATTTTAATATGTTATACCTTCACAAATACAGTAATACTGAAAATATATCTGTTAATCTCTGTTTAGAGATTTTCTCCAAAGAGATGGCTTTGAGATTGCATGTTAACAAGTATATTAAAATCAACTAGCCATAACAAGCCAAACTCTTCACAAAATTAGGGTCATGATTAAAATATACAGCATTACATTCATCTTAAATAATTTAATTTGGGTTAATAAGGAGAAACGTATGTATAAGAACCCATTGAATGATCATATCTAAGCTTTAATCTTTTTTTACCCTTGTTTTGAACTGCTGCCATTTGACAGTTTCAAGTTATGCATGACCAGCTGTTTTAAAGATCATGTTTCTTTTCAAGTTGTGGAGAATGATGAGTTTCCAGAAATCAATTCCTGTTTGGGGGCTAAAGATCCAGTTGACTGGGGGTAATTAATACTCTTTTGTAATCTGTCTGAGGTAGGATGACACTGGAGAAAAGTATACTTCAGCTCAAGTCATGACAATCTTCAGGGATATAACAGTAAGATATCTGAAAGATTGTCATATAGTTTAAAGAATCTAAATAAAATATGTATGCCTTTCCCAGCAGCTAGTCAGGAACCAATCAAGATTGAAATAATATTTCATGAGGCAAGAAAAATTGGATGTTTGGGTATATATGGCATCTGAGAAATCCTTGTTCATCAACATATTTTAAGCCATTTCTCAAATGCTTAAGTATATATTCAATAAAGAAACATATGCAGAGCTTTAGGTGAGCCACTGACTCTGAATATCTTTATATTGTTGTTACGGGGTTCTTTCAAATTAAGTTTGGAATCACCTGGAGTTTCTCAAGTATGTGCAATTTTAAATATTTCAATCAAGACTAAATTGTCTTTTCCCTTCCCAAAGGTGCAAAAATCTCACCTTTCCAGAGAATCTTCCCGAGGTCAGCATTGTTTTCATATTTGTGAATGAAGCCCTTTCAGTGATTCTACGGTCCATTCATTCTGCAATCGACAGGACTCCTGCTCATTTGTTGAAAGAGATTATTTTAGTGGATGACAATAGTAACAATGGTGAGTAGCATATACCAAATAGAAGGCACGTTTGTGTGTGTGTTCTGATGCATTCTTAATGAAATCATTCTGTATTCAAGATGACTTTGATGTTGTAGTTGACAAGACACTGTGAAGAACAAAGTTAGTCAAGATATTTTCTTCCTCTGTGTTTTTTTTTTCTCCTTTTATATCTGCACTAAATGCATCATTTCATAAAAAGAACATTTTTTCAGGCTATTAGGCCCATCTGGTCTACATTCTGTCTCACAGTGGCCAAATGGATGCCCTTGGGAAGCTCATAAGACTGAGCAGCAGGCTGTTGATAGCCTCCTTTGGATTCCATTTCCCAGCAACCAGTATTTACATCATACTGCATATGATTGAGGAAGTAATGAACAACTACCAATATTAGCCACTGATAGTCTGATACTCCATTAACCGGCCCATTCCCTTTTTAAAAGCATCTCAGTTGCTTGTCCTTTCTATAACTTTTGCCACAGTTTAATTACATGCTATGTTAAAAAAAAGTATTTTCCTTTTTCTTTTTGTCATGCTCAGTTCTAGAACTTACATGGCAATAGTCAGAGTCTAAGCTTAAACTCAGAAGGTCTATACACACAGCTCAGATATACAAAAAACTGTTATTGCCCCTCCCCCCAAAAAAATAAGTACAATCAAATTGTAAGCACTTTGAGGACTAGTTTAGGTAAGACTTCAAAAATTAGGGAAAGACTGTTGGAAAAAGCACTTAGGGAAATAAAATAAAATAAAATTGGAGGAGTGCTTGGTGAGTTTTTGAGGTTCCAGTCACTCTTTGTTGGGTACTGAGAAATCACACCCACAATCATTAATAGTTTCAACCCTAAAAAACATTAAACAGGCAGCAATCATGTGATCTTCATTTGACCAGGAAGTCAATGGAGAAGCCGGCAGGGAAGGCTGCAAACTGCCACCTGTTGAAGGATTTCCCTTCCCCTCTTGTGCATGGGGGTGAGGGGTGACTCTTGCAGTGGTCTGGAAAAAAAAAATGTTCAAATCATGAAGATCCTTGCTTATTTTCTCCACTGGATTTCCCTTCCGAGCACAGAGGGGAGGGCAACTTCTTCAGGAGGCTGGGTTAAAAAGAAGCTTGGATCTTAAAGGTCCCCATCAAAGTTCCCTCATACACATGGAGTGGAGTCTTCTGCCCTCCTTTGGCAGTCAACTCTTTCACTCTTTCTGCTTAATAACTATTGTAGTCACTCTACGATTGCAAATGGGAGAACCATTGGGATTATGGTCCTGGAGTGAAGTGCTCCTCTCACTTAATGACTGAAATTCTGTTTCCAAATTAGTTGTAAATTGAGATCTACCTGTAGTAGTGCCTTCTGTTCATATCTCAACTCTCTAGAGATTCCGTGACTTTTCAATCTAGTCATGATGTCTGAGTAACTTAATAAATGCACTTCTTGTATGTTTCACCTGCTAGCCCATCTTTGAACTAGCTGATTAAAGCCTTTTTCGTTTTAACTTATATCCTGTGTTGGCTGTTGAAACTCAACAATATAATTCTATACTGACCACAAATTATATCATTGTAGGCCAATTATAAATTATATGAGATTCACATGGGGAATCAACTAATCCCAGAGATATAGTAGGAACCAAGCAAGAATGAAATTAAATTTTTCTTCATATTTTTCTTTTCTTTTTTTTTGTAAAATTTATTTGAGTTTTCACAAAAAGAAAAAAAATACAAATAAAACATCTTTTTTGGAAGTAGCGTAATCCCGGGTTACATTTCTTCGTATAGACACAAATTCAAGTTCATGCTCATTTTTATATTCTATTTCATATCTTATTACTATTTTACATTTTCTGCATAGCTTCTCCCCTCTTTTAATTTTCTCAATTTTATTTTAATTATCTCAATTCAAATCATTATATATGTATTTTTTGTCTGTCCTGTTTCAATTATCTATTATCTTTTCTCATTAAACAAAATTTCTCCTGTAGTTACTGATTGGAGTATGACGCCTTTATATCTTTTAAGTTTATCCATTTAACTCTTATTTAGGCTTCAATATATACCCTAAAGTTATAACATTCAATATAATACATAACTTCCATTCGGATTCTGCTTGGTACATTCTTAAAATACACACTATATTCTTAAAAAAAGAAAAAATTATAAATGTATGTAATTAAAACAACACATTCCATTCCAATTCAATTCTATCATTAATATTAATATTCATTAAAGTCTTAACTTCTTTAACATTACTTTTCAATTAAATATCATACTTCTATGGGAACAATTATAAGCTTTCCATAATTAATTCCCCCCCTTCACTTATATTTTATAAAACATTAACTAATTAAAATGTTCCCGTTCCTTCCTAATTCAATTTTCTCATTTATTTTATTTCACTTATTTTATTAACAAACATTTCACTAAATTACACTAACTATTTTATCCCTCATTTTAATCATACATTGTTTCCAATTTTCTAAAGTTATTTCTATTACTAATATAACAATACAATCTTATGTACCTTTACAGAATCCCTTTTTCAGTTAGATTTTCACCCATTATCTCTAAATAGGTCCTGTTTCTCTATATCTTGCTCCGGTCCTTTGTAACTTCTTATACTTTCCTTCTTCCCTCTCTTCTTCTCTCTCCCCTTTTTACCCCCTTGTCTCTCTACCTCTATTTCTCTCTTCTGTATTCTTCTTTTCTGTTGTTTTCCAGTATTATACTTATTTTTCGAATTATTTTTCTTTTCTTTGGTTGTTTTTTTAAATCTTAAATTCTCCATTCTCTTTCCCCCCTTTCCTTTTTATTCCCCACATAAAATTACTTGTTCATTAAAGATGGCTTCTTCTTTGTCCCAGTCTTCTTGTTTTGCAGACGTTTCTTGTTGTTTCTCATAGTTCCAAATCTCCATTTCTAAGAATTTAAAAATGAAGCCAAAAGAACCCTTCCCTTCTTGTGCATCTTCTTTGTACTTTTTAAGTTCCATTTTCAATTCATCCAGAAGTGGTGCCATTGTATGAATTTTTAAAGAACCACCCGATTAATTTTAGTCATTCAAATGTAATAACCAAGAATCCAAAGATCACCAAATAATCCAAATACACGCAAGCTGTTTCTTTTTGCTCTTTTTTTCCACTTCCTCTTCTTGGGGTTACTGTTTAGTTACAAAGTTTCAGTTAAAATGTATCTTTTAGAAGTCTTGTTGAAGTTTTACTGTAGATTCTTTTTAATTCCAGGCAGTCTCTTTCCTCTTCCAGATCCTGCCCTTATTTTTTTCTCTCCCTTCCTGCTTATGAAAAAAAAAATTTTAGCGTCCAGAAATCTGGATTATCCCTTTGGCATTTTATTTTATTTTCAGCTTAATTGCCTATTGATGTCAAAGCGGATTTTTCCAATTTCTTATTTAAGTCTCTTAGTTGTCAGTATAGGGAAGGAGAGAGAAGAAGAAAAAAAGCCAAACATTTCCCTTTTCACTTTCCTTCGCTGCTTCTGACTCTTCTTTGGGAGCGATGTTATTTTTTTGTAAGTTTAAATTCCAGGGTACCTTAGTTATTGCTTTCACAATTTAACCTGGTCAGCCAAAACTTTCACTTCTTATCTTCCTCCTGCACATTCTTTTCCGGTCGAGTTCTTCTTTGTGGTGGCCATTTCTGACCACCGCTGCAACCGCCTTCAGGAAAGGGAGCAATGGCCAGCTGAGGAGGAGAGATGCGGCTTTCCTCAACCCTGCTGACAGTCTCCCCCCTCTTCACCACCTCTACCGGGTGGCTTAGCCCTGAAACCAGCCAGCTCGGGGCACTCCAGCGGCGAGCCCAGACCGAAACGGTGCACGATTGCGGATTTCTGTCTGTCGCCTAAGAGACTTCAAACCGGAAGCCCCAATTCCATCATATTTTTCTAACTGAAAAATGTTAGGGACAATATGAGTCTGCCTAGTTGTGATAATCCTGCCTGTTAGGCAAGTTGTCCCATTTGTTAGCAAGATGATTCATTATATAACTGGATAGTGCATCAGGGTAGCCATTTGATAATATTACTGAAGAAAGTAATTGGCCACAAGATCAAAAGTCAACAGTAATCATCATGTCAATTCTACAATGCCTTTCCTCTCATATTAATGGTAGTGAATTTGGGCATTGAGGTGGTTGGATCCGAGTGACCAAAACTGAGCAGTAAATTGTAAGACTTTATATGGCAAAACCCAGAATCTAGGCAAGAAGTCAAGAGAGGTCTCAAAGACACAGCTCTAGATTAAACATTGTTATTGTCAGCAAGGAAGAAGCTAAATGATCAACTGCTTGTCCACTGCTGTGCGAATATGTCTGTCCCTCTGATTCCCGTGGTGATTCAAACTCTTAGTTTTCTACTTACCATCTGTCCCATTCAGTAATTGACTTTCTTAATTGTGCTTGGTTATCCTGAAGCTGGGTAGTTGTTAAGTGTTTACATAGTTTCTAACTCTAGCCTAAAAACTACTGACTTTTGCCTTACTCATTAAATGATCTGTCTTGAATCTCTCTCCATTTAGATTAAATGTGTATTTTCTCTACTATTATTTGTGTGACAGAAAAACTTCTGTTTATCCAAGTTATCTATGCCATGCAAAATCACTCTTTTCCCCTCTCTCATCTATCTATCTATCCTCTCATCTCTCTGTCTGTCTGTCCGTCCGTCCATCCATCCATCCATCCACCCATCCCATGGCTGTCTTTACATCCTTCATTTCAGTCTAAAGATCCTTCATGGCTATACCCATCCTTATAGTGGAAGTCCTGTAATAAATGCAAGTCCCTAATCATCTTGACTGCTATTTTTTGCATTTTTTTCTACTGCTGTATGTACAGTGACAGTACAGTGACAAAAAATATGTCATATTCCAAGGATGGTTTCACCATATATATTTATAAGGGCATTATTATATCAGCAGTTCTATTTTCATTTTCCTTCCTAATAATTTCAATCAGGGAACTTGCCTTGTTTTACAGAAGTTGCATACTGGGTTGACATTTTCATTGAGCTCTCTACCATGACTCCAGGTCCCTCTCTGACACTTTAGATCCCATTAATATACAGATAAGCTTTGAATTATCTATATCAACATGCATCATTTCACATTGCTTACACTGAGCTATATTTGCCATTTAGAAATTCATTTTTATGGTCTGGAGAGATTCTTTTTGAACACCTCACAATCTCTCTTTTTTTTAATTTTACCATGCTGAACAGTTTGGTATCATCAACAAACATAAGCACTTCACTCATTCCTGATCATTTATTGATATAAAAATTAGAAAGCATTGGTTCCAGCACAAATTTCCAGCACTAATTCATACTTCTCAACAGTGTCAGAACTGGCCATTTACGTATTTATCCTTACAGTATAGTCATTTATCAAGTAAGTCACTTAAGCCAGAATTTGCCTATATGCTGTCAAATATTTTTTTGCTTTTGTTGGCAGCACTTCAGCCAAAAGCTGCCTAATTATTTAAATATGCCTGAAAAAATATACTTTCTGTGAGGAAAATCTCTACAGGGGAGGCTATAAATGAAATTAACCCCACCACCAGCACAATTGTTAGATAAAATTCCTCAAACAATAAGATAAGTTTCAGGTGCTTTAATAAGAAAAAAGGATAGTGACCAGATGTAGATTATTTAGTTTTGAAACTCCAGTTCTCCAGTTTACAGAAAGGCAATGAAGCTAAAGTCTTTTCACTTCCAATTGTTAGATTTTTTATGATGGTTTGGTCTGCCATTGTGATTTTATTGTTCATAATTTGTTTTTATATTTGATTGTTTAAACATATTTCAAAGTTTATCTAAGAGTCCTATGGGTTGAAGAAGTGGGATATAAGCATCTATGTAAATATTAAATAGCTTATGTTATCTTTGGAGCAAGACTGATATTGTTTAAAATGTGATGACATCTGTGTTTAAATGTGTCCCATAAGTATTTTATAATATGTTCTGGATGAAAAAAGATGTCATATTTAAAGCATACATGATACCCCTTTTCTCTTGTAAATCCATAGCAGGATTTTTAAATATTGAATCTCCTAGAATACATAGCATTCCTGCATTGAGTAGCTACTGTTGTGTTTATGTTTTGATTATTTTATTATGTGGCATTAACTTCTAGTAACCACATAGATAGCTTTTCTCCATAATGATCGGTCCCTAACCTGGTTTTTCAGGTCTTCCAACAATGCATTGTAATTGAGTCCATTCTTCTTCTTGTTAGTTATCCTCTCCTTCTCCTTCCTTCCTTCCTTCCTTCCTTCCTTCCTTCCTTCCTTCCTTCCTTCCTTCCTTCCTTCCTTCCTTCCTTCCTTCCTTCCTTCCTTCCTTCTATATTTCTCATTTTATCCTTATAATTTTGACACAAGCCTTGCCTCTGGTTTAATAAAAAAAAATCTGCCCCAGAATAATGATTCTCATCTAAATTTTGTGAGAAGACCAACCTGAATTTAAAAGAAATGACCACTTCTATATTATTTTATACATGGTCACTGATCCAGTAAAACTTACAGTGGTACTAAATGAGTAGTATGTCAGCTTTAAAATTCAGCTGCCACATTTTTTAAGAGAGTTGGAGGAGTTGAAAAGTTCAAGGTTATTCTGTATGTCAAATTAAGAAATTCCAGTGGCAGTTAATTGGTTTTCGTGATTTATGAAGTGTAGAAGTGGGAGGAGAGAAGGGAGGAGAGAAGATGGATTCTGTGTAACGCACGAAAATAATTTCACTTGGGAAATTGCCTTTGACATGCCAGATCTGTTTCTAAATAAATCAATTGGAGAAGAATGTCTCGGAGTGATTGATATCATGGATACTTTCTGGATGCCTTACATAGTACTTATGACCGGTCCTCAAAGTTATGGCCATTGCAGCATCTCCATAGTCATGTGATTGTTATCTGGACATTTTGCAACCAGCTTGCAATTCTGGTGTTGCAGCATTTGCATTTTTGTGCTTGCCATTTGCAACATTCACTTCCAACCATCAAAGTCAATGGGAAGGCTGGCAGGAGGTCAGAAATGCTGACCATGTGATGTCACACTGAACAGTGTTGCAGAGTTTGCTCAACAACAGCAACCAGAGGTGGCAGAAGTTCCATGACTAAGTGGTGGTCATGTGACTGGGTGGCTGTGGCTTGCTGACTGGGCATGGCTTGGTGGTCACATGACTGGGTGGCCGTGGCTTGTATGTAAATATTGTAAATATATAGATATTTATTTTTTTATAAAAAAGAGCAATTTTTACCCAAAATCATGCAAAGCAGGCAGGCAGATTGAGTTGCTCACAGAATCACAGATTCACTCAGAGATCTACCTTTCTGCAATCTTCTGCCTGAGTCTGTCACATAAAATTTGTTTGCAAGCAAACTCATAAAATTTGCTCGCAAGGAAATTCACAAAATTAACTCACAACATGTCATGTATGTAAATCTTGATTTTTTTTTTAATAAAAAGAGCAACTTTTACCCCAAAGCAGGCAAAGCAGGCAGGCAGATTGAGTTGCTTGCTGAATTATAGATTCACTAAGAGATCTACCTTTCTGCAATCTGCTGCCTGAGTCTGCACTGAAAAATGGAAGCTTCAGTCCTAAGGAGATTCAGCTCTGCTTTCAGGCCACTTCTCCCGCCCAAATCCCCTGAATACCACCCCTGACTGGGCCTTAGGGAAGCCTCCTGGGTGAAGGCAAAGCAGTACAACAGTGATTTAGATTAGCTAGAAAGCAAGAAATCTGACAATTTCCTGCTTTCTAGCTGATCTAAATCTCCCTCCACAGCTGATCTTCAGAAAACAGCTGATGGTTGGGGGGGGAGGAGAAATAGCAATTTACCAAAAATTAGGTGAAGGCACAACATAGGCAAGTGGGATAGTATGCATGCCAGGTGAGGAGTGACTGGGTGGGGAGGGGAGGGGCCAGCCAGTGGCATGATTTGCTGGTTCTCTGAACTGCGCAGAATTGTAACAACCGGTTCTATAGAACTGGTCTGACCAGGTAGAATCCCACCCCTGCTTTCAATGGCATAAATTAATGAAGACTAATTTTCCCCTTGTGTGAGAAATACAGTATAAAAGCAAGGATCATTCCAAGCGCAGTCCTAACTGGAAAATCTATTTAGCAGACTGCACAGTGCTTTGATTCAATTCAGAAAAAAATACTTTGGAAAGTGTGGGAGTGCAAACACAGCATTTCCAAAATGAATTGTAGCATTACACACTTGTATTATTTCACACCTTGTTGCTAAGAAATATATTTAGGATTTTCAGGAGTTAACATTGTTGAGTACATCCTCTATTAAAAAGAAAAGACCAAATATGTCTTATGCTGTTTTTATTCAACTGTACGGTAAATCTCATTTTTTCATTCATTGAAATGAATAAGCCTATTTTGCTTTGGAACATATGAAGTTTTTGTTTATTAACCTGATAAACTAAACTACTACTATTATTCAAATATTGTGCCAATACTCCTTGATTCGGAAGGAAATACTTCACCTTGCTCAAAACTTTCTCTTTTAAAAATAGTTGAGCTTATTAAATGCCACCACAAACCAGAAAAGGCAGTGTAAATAATCATTTTTGTATATGGTTAATATAATTTGTTTTTATTTATATCCATGAGAACCCTAATTTTGGTCCATGTTTATGCTATATTTCATAGGAGAAAAACAATTCACTTAACATGGTAATAGTATTGGTTAAAAACTGATTAAAATGCCATTCTCTCTCTCTCTCTCTCTCTCTCTCTCTCTCTCTCTCTCTCTCTCTCTCTCTCTCTCTCTCACACACACACACACACACACACACACATATGCACACGCACATACACACACACAAACACACAGAGACACTATCTGACTTACTTAGCCACCTATCTTATATAATAAACTTAGGTGGCTACACTGCAAAATCAATAAAATAGTAACATAAAAACATTTCATAGTCAAGTTTTTAAGAAGCTGCTTATGTTAAATACAAGTTCTTGAATTATCTTATTTTTTAAAAAGCTGTCTTGATATTCGGTATGAAATTGATGGTATGTTCATGTATCATTTCTTTACATATTTATCTTGAGAAATGTACCCAGCACTAACTTATTCATGCAGGATGACATGTGTCTGGTAAATTATCTTTGATTCTCGCTAAACCCTAGAACACTTTTCTTCCAATTACAGTTGTGGAGTCTCCACTTAATCATCTTTGAAGTCCTCTTAAAAATTGTTTGAGGTGGCAAAACCATAAAGATGCCATTGTATGAATGCCACTAAAATTATGGGAAAGCATTTTAGGAGTGTGAAAATTCTAGCTTAATGAAGCATTTTTGGTAGCTTTAAGCATTTCATCTGTCAGATTTTCCTTGGGAGATTTGGTAAAAATAATTTGAAAAGAAAAATGTCTATCTGTTTTAAAAGATTTATGTATATTTTATACTTTAATTTTCCAAATTTATGTGCCATGTATCAAAAATCAATCTAAATTTATGATAAGGCTAATTATATGCCACTCTAAATGAGACATTTCTAGGGCTAACAAACTCATTTTATTATCAAATTACTATGCTAAACCTTAATCTTTTCCCCCCTTACATCTTTTCCAATCTCCAGTTGAACTACTTTTAATTAGTTCAGAAGAAAGTAAACTATATAATCCATGACTTTTGATCTTCTCCATCTTGGTATCTATTGGATACAATTGGATGTGTTTGAACTAGATACAGTTAGCATGACATCTGTCTTTCCTTTCAAATTTGCCAAATGTAGATAATAATTGATTGAACTTGATGTTGGTTAGCAGTAGCAAGCTAACTTTAGGCTTTAGACTATAGTTGGTTACTTCACTGTGATCAGAGTAAAATAGATTGCAGAGTTCCAGCTGTCAAGCAAAAACTCATTTTTTCTTAGTTCAGAAGAATTTAGAAAATAATATTCTGTGATTACTAATGGATTCCTGCCTGGAAGCCTTGTGTCTGCTAAGTAATGAAAAATGAATCACTATTATTTTTAATTGTCATCTGAGACCTTCTTGACAGAATTACTAAATGTTATCCATTTTCTCATGATTGCTTAAGAACCAGCTACTGCACAGCTTTGCTGCTGTTAAATTTTGGCCCAGCACCTTACAAATTGTTGCTCAATGCTTCAAAATAGCAACTTACATTTGAGACAAACTTTCCAGGCGGTAACAGATTTGCAGATGGTTGAAATACCTGGGAGAATTAAAAGGCAGGATTAAATACACCACTGTGCTTAATGAAGTTGGGGGGAAAAAACCCAGATTCCTAAATGAAATTACAGATTGAATCTCTGAACAATTAAAGTTCTTCATATAGTAAAGCTCATTGTTGGTCAGGTTTATATTATAAAGAACGGGGATTTACTAAAGTGCCATTACATTTTATTGGGGAAAAATATGCATAGAAAATGGTAGGCAAAGTTAAGATTTTAAAAGGAAATATATTCATTTTCAAGTCATAAAATTCCAAATTTTGAATAGACTAAAAGCTGCAGTAAAACAATATGTACTAATCTGAGCAAATTATTCATTCCGGTCCCAGCCAATATGAAAGTAAATTGAATGCAGTGGGAATGAGTTAGCTAAATTTGGTGGGTTAAAAAAAAATAAAGAGGAGATAAGATCAAGAGTGATATGAAATCAATGTAGATTGTATACAAAAGTGTATGACCAGTGTAAAAAAAGAATGTTAATAAATATTATGATAAATGAGAAAATATGGTTAACAAGGATTATATTGAAAAAATGGTTGGGAGAGAGAGAAAAATTAAAATAAAATATGATGATGGTTTGAGAGAAAGAAGAAAAAGAAAGGGATATTTGTCAAAAGAAGTGAACATGAACTTTTATAATAGTGGGCTTCTGCCCATTACGTTATATGGAAGTGAGAGTTTGGTGTGTCAGGGAAAACGTAAAAGTAATTTGAAGGCAATGGAAATGAAGTACTTAAAATGTATATGATGAGAATGAACTGTTGCTGAATGAATACAGATTAAATCTATATTCCAAAATTTAGGATTTTGCTATCAATGCTAAAGAAATTATCCTATATAATTTGTGGGATTTGAGAAAAAGCTTTTTTCTTTCACTTTCCCAGTTAACATAGTTTAAAGTAGTGTTGAAAAATTCCTTCCTTCTACCCTCATCTGTATACTATACTGAACTACTGAGATTACTTTTTCTTGGGAAGACATCTGTAAAAGAAGCAGGAAATAATTTAAAATAATATGGATAATGGATTTTCTTCATCTAAAAGTCCTTTTCCTGGTTTTATACATAAAGAAGAAAAGGTCCAATGAAATTCTAGGTTGCCATGTTAACCAATGAAATGAACTGTCTGAATTATGTATGCCATGTATAGCGATTCTTTTTACCACAGTTATTTTCTCTATTCTCTCACTTTAACTGTGAGTACATATACAGAAAAGGCTGGGGAAAAGTTTATCCAGCAGTTAATCTGATTTATCAAATGTCTTTTTTTTAAATGGAATTGAATTGGTCACTTCATCTGCTTTCCTGCAAGGGAAGGTTTATAGAATATAAGCTGATTTTTTAAAGAAAATATTTTTATCGCATCTTTATTTTGTAAATAACTCAGGGCTGCAACCATACCTAATACTCCTCTTATTTTCATCACAGCAACAAAATGTGAGGTGGGTTGGGCTCAGCAGTGAGTTTCAAAGAGGTTTACCACCAGTTCGGTGGGCGTGACTTGGTGTGCGTACTTTGCGCACACGCATGCACACTTTGCGCATGCAAAGAGGTTTTCCTACTGCAATCTCGGTAGCTTCAACAGCTCACCTGCAGCAATCTGCTGTGCCACGCAAAGCAGCTGTGCTTCAAAAGAAGGGAATAAAGGTCAGTATGGGAGCCCAGACAGGCGGGTGGGCCTAACAGCAGCTCATCAGAGAGAACCAGTTTGGTCTCAGCTGATCTTCGGTGCTACCGGTATGACAGAAGCAGGCCGAACTAGTAGAATATCACCACTGGTTGGGTTAGAGAGAATGACTGGGCCAGAGCCAGCCAGCTGGCTTTCATGCCTAAAGCAGGAATAAAAATCCCAGATTCCTGGTTTATATTCTGATGCCTTAGCCTTAACCTTAACCTTAACCTAGACCAAACTGGCTCTCAAAATTATATAGGAACCTTATATAGGTTTTGTTTCCTTTTGAACATATCAGAGGTGGTATTCAGCAGATTCTGACCATTTCTGGAGAACCGGTAGCGGAAAGTTTGAGTAGTTCGGAGAACCAGCAAATACCACCTCTGACTGGCCCCGCCCCTATTCTCTGCCTCCCTGATCGGCTGGGTCTTCTTTAGTTGCTATGCATAGGAGAACAGAGCTGGAAAGCAAGTTAGTGGGGTGGGAAGGGAATGGGATTTTGCAGTATCCTTCCCCTGGAGTGCGGTGGAAATGGAGATTTTGCAGTATCCTTCCCCTGCCATGCCCACCAAGCCATGCCATGCCCACCAAGCCACTCCCACAGAAACGGTAGTAAAAATATTTGAATCCCACCACTGGAACATGTGTAGTGTTTCTCAGAAGCAACCTCTTGCTTAATAGGTATCTGGAGCCCATTGGGCCACTTGTCTCCCATTGGGCCAGACATGCCTCTCAAGTACTTTAATACTTGAACATTTTTTTTTGTTAAATCAAGACAAAATACCAAGTATTTTTTGTTCTCCAAATCAAGCCAAAAGGCAAAAACAAAACAGCCTTTAAAAAAACCAAAAGCAAACACCTTCAAGAACTACCTTTGGGACCATAAATTATCAGAACAGTTTATTAAACTCCATTTAATGTTGTAAAGGAAGCACATTGGGAAGAAGACTTGACTTATAATAAATTGGATGCAAAGGCAAGTCACTGGAAAGCTTTCCATCAAACAGAAAGTACTGCAGAATAACATTTCCATTTCATCAGAAAGTATCAAACTGAGTTTAATCAGATGCACATTACAGTACATTCCCATCACATTTAAAACACTGTGGAGGTTTCCGGTTTGAGCTTCTTCGGCAACAGACCGAAACCTCATCTCTGCGAGGCTTCGATTCGTGCTCGCCCCTGGAGCACCCCAAACCGGCTGGTTTCGGGGCTAAGCCACCCCGTAGAGGTGGTGAACAAGGGTGAGACTGCCTGCAGGGTTGAGGAGAGCCGCATCTCTCCTCCCCAGCTGGCCATTGCTCCCTTTCCCGAAGGCGGTTGTAGCAGTGGTCAGAAATGGCCACCACAAAGAAGAACTCGACCGGAAAAGAATGTGCAGGAGGAAGATAAGAAGAGAAAGTTTTGGTTGACCAGGTCAAACAGCAAAAGCAACAAATAAGGTATCCTGGAATTTAAATTTAATAACATTGTTCCCAAAGAAGATTTTGAAGCTGCGAAGGAGAGAGAGAAGGGAAAGGATTAGGTTTTTTTTTTCTTCCCTTCCTTATACTAACAGCTAAGAGACTTAAGCAAGAAATTGAAAAAAATCCACTGACATTATGGATTTTTGGCTATTGGATCTAAAGGACTAAAATCGATCAGGTGGTTGTTTAAAAGTCTTTAAAATGGTATCACTCTTAGAAGAACTGAAAATGGAACTTAAAAAATGGAAAGAAGATGCACAAGAAGGGAAAGGTTCTTTTGGCTTCATATTTCAATTCTTAGAAATGGAGATCTGGAACTATGAGAAACAACAAGAAACGCTTGCAGAACAAGAAGATTGGGACAAAGAAGAAGCCATCTTTAATGATCAAATAATTTTAAGTGGGGGGGAAAAGGAAAAGGGGGGAAAGAGAGTGAAAGGTTTAAGACTAGAAAAAACAACCAAAAAGAAGAAGAATAATTTGAAAGATAAGTATAATATTAGAAAGCGACAGAAGAGGGGATTACAGATGAGAGAGTTAGAAGTAGAGAGACGAGGGGGTAAAAAGGGGAGGGAGAAGAAGAGGGGGAAGAAGGCAAGGAAAAGTAGTTGTAAAAGACAGAAACAAGAAATGGAGAAACAGGGAAAAGATATAAGGATTGTAACCATAAGCTTGTTTAGAGATAATGGGTGAAAATTTAATTGCAAAAGGGATTCTGCAAAGGTACATGAGATAGCCTTGTTATATTATAAACAGAAATAATTTTAGAAAATATGATTAAAATGATGGATAAAATATTTACTGTAATGTAGTTGAATGTTTGGTAATAAATAAATGAATTAAAATGATTGAGAGAATTAAATGGGAACATTTTAATTATTAGTAATGATTTATAAAAATATAAGTGAGAAATATGAAAAAAAAAGAATTAACTATGGAAAGTTTATAAGTGTTCCCAAGGAAGTATGATATTTAATTGAAAAGAAATGTTAAAGATGTTAAGATTTTAATGAATATTAATGATAGAATTGAATTGGAATGGAATGTGTGCTTTATTTACACACACACACACACACACACACACACACACACATATATATGTATATGTATATGTATATGTATATGTATATGTATATGTATATGTATATTATATTATATGTATATATATATATATATAAAATTTTATTTTTAAGAATATAGTGTGTATTTTAAGAATGTACCAAGCAGAATTTGATTGGAAGTTATGTATTATATTGAATGCTATAATCTTAAAGTTATACATTGAAGCTTAAATAAGAGTTTGAATGGATAAAATTAAGAGATATAAAGGTGTCATACTCCAATTGGTAACTACAGGGAAAAAATTGTTTAATAAGAAGAGATAATATGAAATTGAAACAGGACAGACAAAAGTATAAATATAATGATTTGATTGAGATGAGATAATTAAAATAAAGTTGAGAAAATTAAAAGAGGGGGGAAACTATGTAGAAAATATAAAATGGTAATAAGATATGGAATAGAATATAAAAATGAGCATGAAATTGAGTTTGGTGTCTGTATGAAGTGACAACCTAGGACCATGCTATTTTCAAAAAAGATGTTTTATTTGTATTTTGTTTTTGTGAAAACCCAAATAAAACTTTCAAAAAAAAAAAAACTGTGGAGAAGCATACAGAGAAATTGCTCATGGAGACTTCAGGAAATTAAACACTTTGTGTGTGTTTAAAAATGTAGACGATTATTTAAATAAAACCTGGCAATTTTCTATATTTTAGTTAAAGTTTGGATTAGTTTGGTTTTGCTTATGAAAGATCCCAGAAGCTGGGCTTATAAATCAAATCATAAACAGTCAAAGCATAATCTGTGATTTATTGAATAAATTGCTGCTAGCTGTATTCTCAAAGCATTCTGAACCACAAATTCCGGTTTACAAACCACAACAGCAGAGTTCATTAAAGAATTGCTAAAAGAAAACCAAACCACATTTTATGTTAGTGTGATCCCTTTTAGAAAATAACTTTGCAGAAACTCCCAAAGATATTTTATAAAATTATCATGGCAATATGCTATTTTATTACTGCTGGAGGAGAAACTATGCAGTTTGGGAGACAAAGTTAGCAGGTATGCTTCCTACTAATCAGAGAAAGTGTTGAAAAATATTTTCAAGTGAGACTCTTTTCACCAAAGAGAATCCCTATCTTCATAATGCATAACTATATTTCAAATGAGAAAAACACTATAATGTTCTGCTCATCATAGCCAAAAAGGCTTTATAGAATAAAAACTGAACACAGTATAGATCAACATAACTTCTTGGTAAAAGCCAAAGGCAAGGAAGTTAATGGTGAATCTTTTTTTGTTTTATTCCTGTTTGCTGATAACAGACTTCAGCTTCCTGAATTGAAAAGGAATTCTAGAACTCTTTCACAAACTTAGTTTCATGTAAAATAGAATGGCACCTTCAGTCTTTTGCAGCCTTTGAAGCCTTTTTAAGGATAATTGCTGGAAATGGAAAAGCACAGTGCGGCACCATTTTGACATGGGACTCACACATGCGAACTGTGGTTTAATTCTTAAACTAGGCTGACACACTCCCCCAAATTCTGCCTTGCCCATGTGGGTAATGGTTTTATATGTGTTGTTTTTGGCTTCCCTAAAATGTCAAATGAAGCTCTTCACAAATGCCTACCCTGACATAGAAGGACATTGCAGTTTGAACTCTCTTCATCCCTCTCTAATGTATTTATTTATTTGTTTGTTTATTTATTTATTTATTTATTTAACCAATCAATCAACTTGCAAAGATGGTGAGGAAGGTAGCAAGATACACATGGGATGAAAGTACAACTTTCTTTTAGTCCATTAGCCACCTCCAGTTTAGCACTTAGACTTATATTACCTCTTCCACACTGCTTTACTGCCCTCACTAAATTAACCTCGAGCTGGTCAGGATCAAACTGCTGTCATTCAGCAGAGTTAGCCTGCAATACTGCATTCTAACCACTGCACCACCACGTCTCTTATGATGCACTCACCAGCACAGCCCCAGGTCAGTTGGCAGAGCCAATTATATAAGCAGACCCATTTTATGATTTTTGGAAGACAACTCTAAAATTATGGGAGATATATTTCAAATGATTTGGCTTGTCAACATTTTTGTCTTTCTTTGAATCATGCCTGTAATTTTGAAATGTTAGTCTTTTAAAATTGTTTCTGAATACTATCAACTGTAGCTTAATGTGTAAAGGTAATATCTTGAGATATTTTCTAATGCAAACATAGGGGCAAAAGGAAACATTTTTCAGCTGTGTCCCTGATAATCTGATATTGTTCTTGTGATTCACTGGTTCATAGAGTAACAATATTCACATTCTATTCCAGATTGGACAAATTGAACCAAATAGATCAACAAAGATCTATGTCACCAACAAAGATCAAATAAATTTAATCAAATCAAATTTAGCAAGCTGCAGAAATGTGTGTATCGTTAGAACAGTCCTCAGTCATTAAGTGCAAGAGCATTTTGTTTGAACATTATCAGCATTGAGAATGTTTTAGAAGTTGCCTTTATCTAGAACAATTTGTTTAAGGTTTCAAATCTGTTAGAATTTCTAAAGTGACCTTCTATCCCAGAGAGAAAAGAATGAAAGAAAAAAGGAAATGCGTAATTCCCATAAGAAAAATAGCTTCAAAGTCTAAAAAGCAATCAGTTCTGCTGTGTGACTTAACATTTCAGTGAGTTAAAGTATACTGAATTGGTAGCAAGGTGCATTAAGCAGCAAATTGCATCAGCCTAAAATTGAGCATAGTATTACTAAGAGGGATGAGGGACCTAGAGGAATAATTCTATGGCTGAAAACTTGTTGCATGTTCTGTTACAGAGACCGTCATGAGTCTTTACTTCCTGTGGCAACAGTTTTGTTTTATTGGGGCTACTATTAACAGGCAGTGGTGCGATTCAATCAGTGTAACAACCGGTTTGGTGCGCGCACTCTTTATGTGCGTGCACAACATTTAGAAAAAACCATTTTTAGCTATAATACTTACCTTCTGCTGCAGCCCCAGTGAGTAAAACAGCTGATGCACAGCAAACTGCTCTGCTGCGCGAATCAGCTGTGCTCAAAAACAGGAAAGTAAAGCACAGGAAAAGGGCATGGGCAGGAGGGCGGGGCCAAGTGATCACCGGAATTACCGGTTTGCCCAAACCGGTCCGAATCAGTGGAATCCCATCCCTGATTACAGGAAAGAGCAATCTCTTCCCTCATTTTCTTTGGATGTGTCATGTAACAATTTACTCAGATAGTGTGTGTCTTTCAAGAAAGAAATGGTGGACTGAAGACAGCTCTGTAAAAAAACACAGCTGACAACTGAGTGGAATGAAGAGCAGTGAGTAGCATGGCTCTTCGTAATTTCTCTGCAGATAAAAAAAAAACTTTGAGATCATCCACAAGTGCTCCAGACAGTCCTCCTCATGAGGAGACTACAAAACAGTGGTTTTCAGTGGGTTTAGAGCAGAGGTCTCCAAGCAAAGCTGGCTGAGGAATTCTGGGAGTTGAAGTCCACAAGTCTTAATGTTGCCAAGTTTGGGGACCCCTGATTTAAAGCACTGGGAAGTGAGAGAATAGCCATCTTGCTCAAATCACTGAGTCTTTCAAAAGACACTGGGTACACATATTTCCTTCTCTAATCACTTTTGAAGCACTTACAAATGGACTAAGGGTCCAAATAGATTTGAAATAAGATGTTGACATTCATTATAAAAACTGTTCCTATGGGAAAGGATTTTTGTTTTGAAGTTTTTTTAAAAAAATAAGCCTTTAGAAATTGAACACTAAAGGGAACTAGAAGGAATTAAATATTACAACTGAAGGACACTCCAACCTGACTTCCTAATAGAGAATGAAGCAAAGTATTTTAATATTACACATATTGAATAAAGCTGGAAGTTAATTTTAAGAGTGTTTGCTTCTATAGATAGGCTATGTTTAAAAGTTGTTATAGAAGTAGAACAAGTTTTATCTGCAATGATTGAAAATGATTTGAAAGTAGACTTAAAAAATGACAGACTGCAAGAGTGACATTAGAAGGAAGTGTTACACTGGATATACAAAAGAAGCTGGCTCATGTCTTAATATTTAACAGGATATAGAGACATAACAAATGAAAAGAATTCTCTGGATAATTTTCCTATATCAGATTCACAAAAGAGATTTGTTAAAGCTTTGAAGAATTCTGTGAGGAGGGACAAAAAAAATCAAAATCTAGTCCATTATTTCAAGATTGTTAGAAGTAAAAGGAAAGAAAATAAGATTGGCTTATTTGGTCATGCTTAAAATAGCTATGTTGTTATATCTGAACTTAATGGAATTTTGCTGACATCAGAACTGAAATAAGGTTTTACTGATTTGTGTATAGAAGAGTTGAGATAAGGGAACAAAAGTTTATTTGTCGAGAGAAGAGTAATAAATTATTAAAGTTGTCTATTTTTTTTTAAATTGATTTGTCAATCGCTTACAAGATAATAGGTATAAGTATATACATAGTTATGAATACATGAAATGGGTACATATAAGAAAAATAAAAGAAACAATAGGACAGGGATGGTAGGCACATTGGTGCGCTTATGCACGCTCCCTACAGACCTCTTAGGAAAGGGGTGAGGTCAATGGTAGACAGTCTAAGATTAAAGTTTTTGGGGTTTGGGGAAGAAACCACAGAGTCAGGTAGAGTATTCCAGACATTGGCCACTGTGTTGCTGAAGTCGTAATTCCCGCAATCAAGTTTGGTGCAGTTAACCTTGAGTTTGTATCTATTGTGTGCTCTTGTGTTGTTATGGTTGAAGCTGAAGTATTCATTGACAGGTAGGACATTGCAATGTATGATTTTATATACCATGCTTAAGTCAGACCGAAGACGGCGTAATTCAAGGTTTTCTAGTTCTAGAATTTCAAGTCTGGCGGCATAAGGTTCTACAACGAGTAGAAGAGTGGAGATCTCTTCTTGTAAAATATTTCTGGATTTTCTCAGCTGTGTTAATATCATATACTTAATGTGGGTTCCAGACTGATGAGCTGTATTCGAGTATTGGCCTAGCAAATGTTTTGTATGCTCTAGTTAGTAGTGTGATATTACCAGCGAAAAAGCTATGTAGGATTAGGTTAACAACTCTTAATGCCTTTTTGGCTATGTAGGTACAGTGGGCTCTAACATTTAGATCATTAGAAATCAGTATTCCAAGGTCCTTTACAGAGCTTGGATCATCAACAAGGTCTTGACTATTCAGCTTGTATTTTATTTTCTGATTTTTTTTGCCAATATGTAAGACAGAGCATTTATTTGTTGAGATTTGAAGTTGCCATTTGTTTGACCATTCTGATACATAGTCAAGATCTTTTTGAAGGGTAGCAGTATTGTCTGTGGTATTGAACAGCTTTACATCATCAGCGAAAAGAACGCAGTTGCTCTTAATATGATCACAGAGGTCATTTATGTAGAGTATGAAGAGAGTTGGTCCTAGAATACTGCCTTGGGGAACACCACTATTGACAGGTACAGAATTTGATAGGACACTCCCAATTTTGACCATTTGTTGTCTATTTAACAGGAATGCATCTATCCAATTATGCAGTTGTCCAGAGATACCATAAGATTTTAGTTTTAGGAGTAGTTTGTCATGTACCACTGAATCAAAGGCTTTACAGAAGTCTGTGTAGATTGCGTCTATTGTTTTGCCCTGATCGAGTTATGTAGTCCATATGTTTTTGCAGTGTAAGAGTTGCAGATTACAAGGTAGTTTTTTTCTGAAACCAAATTGTTTATTAGAGAGTAGGTTGTTTGTCTCTAAGTGGAGGATAATGGATTGGTTAATAATTGATTCCATGACTTTACAAGTGACGCAGCATAAGGAAATTAGTCTGTAATTTTCAACTAGGCTGGGGTCTCCCTTTTTGAAGATGGGGATGACGGTGGCTTGTGACCATAGATTAGGCAAGGAGCTGGTCCTGAAAGAGTTTTCAAAGATTATGCTTAGAGGTTCTGCTATGGCAGTGGATAGCTTTTTTAAGAAGTAGACACATATTCCGTCCAGTCCAACAGATAGAGATGGTTTTAGATTGCATAGTGCTTTTTCAACATTGTCTGCTGTAAAATCGATGTGTATTAGATCATTGTAGTTTTCTGTGGTTCGACTAGGAAATACTGGGCATGATCCCTTGCTGTTTACAAATACTGAGCCAAAGAATGTGTTAAAGAGGTTGCCTTTAATGGTGTCGTTGTTGCAGTCTTTACCATTAGGTCCTATCAGGGGTGGGATGGACCTTGAGTCTTTTAGTTTGTTTTTTACAAAACTGTAGAAAGCGTGGGTGGAATTGGTGCATAGAAAGTTTTCCTCTTGTTTAATGTGATAGTTGGTGCATTCAGTTTTTATCTGGTGGCATAAATTTTTGTATCAGCTTTTGGAGTTGGCAACGTGACCAGATTTGTTTTTTCGCCAGAGTGATCTCTTTTTGGATTGAAGTTTCCTTATTGTTATGGGTAATCTGTTTTTTGTTTTGTTTTGGGAATTGTTATTGGTACATATAATTTGATGACTCTTTTGACTTCAAGTAAAAATATGTTGTAATGGTCTTCAACAGTATTGCATCCAGTGAATAGAGATTGCCAATCAAGGGATGAGTGATCATTGTCTATAAGATCATAGTTGCCTTTTTTAAAGTTATAATTGGGGATTACGTCATTGTGATGATTTTTGTGTGGGCGTATGTTGAGACAAAAGTCAATCATATTGTGGTCACTGTTGGAAAAGGGTTCTTTAGTTTGTATTCCTAAATTAAATTCAAACTATTGCAGAAGATGAGATTGAGGCAGTTGTTAAGTCTAGTATTGTTGGTTACTAGTTGTTCGAGTCCCAGATTTGTAACAGCATTGTAGAAGGTTGCATGTATGGGTTCAGTTGTACATTCGTTTAGGGTCCAGTTAATATGAGGTAGATTGAAATAACCAAGAAAGATAAAAGCATGTGGGCAGGATGTTGCCCATGTTAGTAGTGTATTTAGCTTGTTTACATGTTCGATGTCATAATCAGGTGCTCATAGTAAGAATTGAAATGTGATATTTAAGGATAGTTCACAGATGATGGTCTCAGGAAGAGCAAGTTCCTGGGTAACTTGGATGTTTTTTAGAGGTAAGGACTTTTTATAGAAGATAGCAACACCACCTCCTCTACGATCTGATCGGTAAACATGATAGTCTCCTACTGTGGTAATGGAGTCAGAGAGAGATGCGTTGAGCCATGTTTCACAGACAAATATGATGTCGAATTTAGCCATATTTAGTAAGAGGAGAAATTCAGGTACTTTATTCACAAGGCTTCTTGCACTGAGTAGCTTGCATTTAAGGCCAGCTGTAGTTGGAATTGAGGTAGTTAGGGGCATGCGTGCCTAGTCTTGGGTGATGGTGGATTGCTTGAAGTAGGGTTGTGGTTGAAGGTTAAAGCTGAGTTGCGGGTTGTGTGACTTACTTTTGATACAGTCAGCATGGTAGTCAATGTACAGATCCTTCTCTCCATTGTCTAGACGTTTTTTAAGTTCTGTGTGGAGTCCACGGGAGCGGGCATGTTGCTGTATGGTTAGTCAGGGTGAGAACAGAGGTTCTTATGGTTGTTGTTGCTTTTGGCAAGTGAATTTATAGTATAAATATATTTACGTTTTCTTGATTCATTTTTGCAAATGACCCTGCAGAAGCGTGGGGCCACAGAGCCATCTCTGTTTTTGAGCTCTCGGCCAATGTGGGAAATGTCAAGTATTTCATCAGGGAAGATGGTTGATGCTTGATAATCACTGATGATGTTTTGGACAGTTGTGATGTCATCATTGTCATTAATGTCCTCTAGACCAAATAAGATAGCGTTTGGACATTTCCATTCGTGCTCAACAGCTTCTCTGATGAGGATTGGGATATCATTATTTGTCTGATTTATGTTTTTTTGTGGATTGGATTGTGGTTGTTGGGTAGAGATGTGGTTTGTAGCTATTGGATGTTCAGGTTTTTGCATTGTGTCTTTTTTTTCAAGGTTGCATAATCTTTCTTTTAAAGCATCCAGGGATGCTACTATGGTGTCAAGGGATGTTATTCGTGTTTCTATGGTATCAACTCTTTCCAACAGATCCAGTTTGGGTCTGCATGATTTGCAGAGATATGGAAACTCATTGGATGATTCTAGGTATTGAATCATGTGCTCGGGTAATCCCAAGCAGTCATGATGAGCGTATTTGTTACATAGAGAACATTTGATGGTATTTTCATTATCCTTTAGAGTTTTATAGCATTTAAGGCATGTGCAGGAGTCTTGTGGTTCATTGGTGGGGATTACTTTCTCTTTAGGTTGTGGTTTGGCATTGGATTTTTTTCTTGGCATGGTAGGTTTGTTAAGATGGTACGTTGATTAAATTATTTAATGAAACAATTTTGGGTAATCAACATAGCCAATATCACACCAATCAATCAATTGCAATAATCTCTCTAGTCAAATAATTTTGCTAAGCAACAATCAGCCTAATCAATTAATTACACTATTTGCTAATCAATTAATTACACTAATCATTAATCACACTGTTCAATTAAATTCACTAAATCACTAATTTTACTAATCAATTAAATTACATGAATCTTGATCTTTTAAACTAATCAGTAATCACACCATTTGCACTAAACACACTAATCAATTAAAACAATAAATTATTTTATAGAAATTGATTATCTAATCATTGATATAGGTAATGAGGTAGAAAATTTGTAAGTTTTGAGGTAATGAATTAATTAGTGTTTGATTAAAGTAATTAAGTAGTGTTGAGAGTTTGCAAGGAAAGGGTTAATTGTTTTACTAGCAGCTGTTATTTACTGGGTGGGAGGAATTTATTGCTCCAATGGCTGCTGCTATTACGCTGTAAACAATAGGCTGTAACTGGATGTTCAAAAGTACGCTGGATTATTGAAAGAGAGCAAAACTCGCTGAATTAAAACACTTTAACTACAATTAGTATGTCTCTGAATAAGATTGTTTTCCAATAGTTTCCCAAAGTTCTTCAAATTAGTAGTTGTAAAAATACAGTCCAGAAATTTGGGTTAACCAATCCAATCTGTCCTTTACTTTTAAAGTTACTTCTAGCTGCAATATCTTTTTTTTTTTTTACTAAATCTGACAGTCACTACCGATCATTAATCACAGCTAATTTCCTCCTTTGAGTCCCACTTTCCAAGGAAAATTCCACTGCAGAAATTGGAGTGATTCTTACCAAGACTAAGCACGCTGTTACAAGATCTTTCCTTTCTTTTTCACTTCCGTCTCGGCTGCCTTCCCGGCTTTGATTCAGCCATGCTGGCGGTTCTCTTTTTAGTTTGGATGGAGGGGTTTTCTTCGGGTCAGTCGAGGAGACTCTCCTCTCCTCGCGACCACCGAAGCATCCCTCTGCCTTTACCACCCATCCAGGTTGACTTTTGCCTCCTAAGAATCTCAGTGCTTGAAGAAATCAGCGGGACTTCAAGGAGCTGCCACTCGTCCTCACCACTTAGTTGTTTCGCCGGAAGTTGTCATCTGCTTCGCTGGAAGTTGTCTATGTTTGTGACAAAGGGGGAAGTTACCATTTTATATATTTTCTATTTCTCATATTCTTGTTTTTTCTCTTTTTTCTTTTCTGCACCTTCTATTTTTTCTTTCTTTTTTAAGTCGGTATTAGTTTTTATTGTTGCAAGTTGTAATCTTTATTAAAATTACTATTTAAAAATGTTGTGTACATATAAATGAGACATTATGACTTGATTCTTTTGTTGCTAATACAATGTATCTCCTCAACCTCAGACTTCAAATTATGTTTTTAAAGACTTTTAATACTTCATTTATATTCATGGAGGTGATGTCAAAATTGTATGTTTACCCTCTGTCCAGAATTATGCTGAGTTTTATTCTGCACACAAATTGGAATGTAATTAGAAGTATTTCATAATTTATAACAAATACTTCATTAATCTATAAAATCACAACACTTGTATGCATAAAGATTATATTAAAAATAGCATTGCATTTATGAGATATCACTTTATGTGCATAAATAAAATATGAATGATGAAATTATCAATATAAAGACAGTTGGAAAACTTGATGTTCTCAGTGGGATTCTAGACTGATATATGCAACATGCAAGCAAAATTGAAGTGTGAAATTCATCATGTGCCCCTAGCAATTATTATGAAATTGGATGGTAATAAGTAGCTGAAGCTCACTAATTACTTGATCCATTTTCACAGACAGTTTCCTTATTTATCAAAGGAAGAGAGTAATCAAAGAACATCAGAAAACTAAAGAGAACTATCATCCAATCTTGTATATTTTTAAAACAATGTGTATAAATAGCATGATAGTAATTGGTAGATTGTTTCACATCCTAAAACAGGAGGATGAGACTACTTAATCTTACATTAAATTGTAAAGATGTACCAGTCTCATAGTACCAATATTAACCAACAAATATAGGCTATGCATCTTCTTGAATTAATTTTCAGTCCATCAAATCCATAGATTATACACCCTGTAGCTCATTAAATGGACTATGATCTGCAAACCTTTTGCAATAATAAATGTGAAACTCTTTAAGGTGCCGCAAGATCATTTATTATTTTTGCTGCAAAACACTAATAGAACTATCCTCTGGAAATTATTATAAAGTAGCAGTGATTAGTATTCATCTGAGGAAATGACCATGTAACCAGTATTAATTCTAAAAAGGCAGGTAGTACATCTAATATCAATGTACCTAATTATGTATGGTGTTCATTTTCAAGCATTAATACAGAATTTTGTGCCCATTCCCCATTTTATTCTTTCTTTTAATTTATTTCTCAAAATAAATTTCCAAAAACTAACTGGGTGGGAGCCATCTGGATCTCAGGACTGTAGGGCAGGTGTCATTATGAAGAATATTCCTAACTTTTCTTTATAGGTGGCAGGTTGTAGAGTGAATGGGGGTTTACTCAATCACTATTGGCTTTTTCTGATTCACTGCCAGAGTTACTAAATGAACTATGGAAGTTCTCTCAAGGTTTTGGCTTATGTGAAGAAAACTGGGGAATAAATCAAATCATAGTTAAGCAAGAAATAAATAAATAGTACGAAGTGACATAGGAAAAAGGCAAAAAAACCAGTTTAATAATATCCTTCTATACTTTATTATGCATTTGAGAAATCTATCATTTTGCAAAACTAAACATCTCTTTAAGATATTTTAAGTATCTTTAAAATATTTTGTATATTTTTTGTAATTGTTCAAAGTATCCGTTACTCTAAAAACCAACCCCAAAATATCCCTGATATGTTGCCGAACCATGATACAGTGTTAAATGTAAAGTGAACCGTGCCTAGTTTTAAATGAATGAAAAGGATTTTAACTTTTCCTATAAGTTTAATAAGAAACAGCAAATTCAAATAAACTGTATTCACCTAGCTAATTTTTAAAGAACTGGGCTCAAGCTTTTGAGTTACCAAATGTAAAAAAAAAATCAGTAAAATTTACCTGGGGTGTTTTGGGGAATTTAACATGTCTCAAGATTGTAATTTTTATTGATAATATTCCACTCTCCAAACTGAAGATTTAATAGCAGATAAGGTTTGAATACCTGATACAGCTACTGCAATAGTATAAGGATTCTTTCCTTGAAAAGAAGTGGAGTCCTTCCTTTTTTCAAAAGTTGGAAGCCAAAAGTACAAAGCAAAGAACTATTTTCTTCATACAGCAGGAAATGCTAGAAATTGAGAGGCTATCCAGAATAAGGGAGTTAGGGAATGATGAAAGATAAAAAAGCTTCTTGGACTTTGCATGTAGACTTTAAAACTTTTCATGCCAGGAATTTGTTTCCAGGAAGCCAGGTGGGAATGAATTGTCACATGTTGACAAACAAGCAGCTGGATACCAGATCTGACAGGTACTCGAAGAAGCACTAGGTTGTTATTCTCTCCTGTTCAAAACAGAATAACTTCTAGACCCATGGGTTGCTGGGATGGGAGAAAAAAGCATAAGAATTTGGACATTTATTTCATTTTCAATAGAGTTTGCATCTGATACATGGCAGCACCTAGAATTCTTCTCAATAGGCTTCTTAGTTTTTTTACAACGTCGCCCATTTCACCTAAATGACTCAGGAATGGTTTACAAATAAAAACCATGTGTAAAAAAACAATAAAAAACAAGGTTTTAAAAAATTACAAGAATTAAAAAAGGTGAGGGGAACCATCCTCAAGTGATCAATCACCTCCAAGATTGTGTGACAGTCTTTGAACCCTATGCCAGTTGGAGCATATTTTAAATCTACTTATCAGAAATTCTCTCAAATTCCTGTTGATTTGGTTTTCTGTCCAGTCTTGAGAAGAGAACTGAGGGTTTGTTTTGGTCAAGACAGGATTCCAAATAGTCTTTGAGAAGGAAGTCAGATGTCTCACCTCCTTAAAATAAATTACTGGCAGAGTTCATATGCATCTTTTTTTTGGGGGGAGAGGGACTGAACTTTGGTCTTCTCAAGTGAGAAAAATGGCCTTGCAGCCATCCAAGATCCTTCCAAAACCTCTACGGAGCTCCTGGATTCCAGGAAAGTCACACAGCGCCAGCTGCATGTGTGGTGGTTTAGACTTACCAGCAGATGGGATGAGATATTTTTGAAGGGAAATATTAAAATTATGATAAAACATTGAAACATAAAAAGCAATGATTAGGTAGAGTGAAGGTGTTTCGGAGCATTAAAGAAAACCATATGCAAATCAAGATCCCAATCTTCCATTCTTTCTCTGGATATTTAATTTTATGAATTTGTATGGTGACTGATTTGCTTCCATATCTCTTGGAGCTGATATTGGATTTAAAACCAGGAAAATAGAAGGTAATCAAAATAAGTAATGAAAAACAAACATATTTGGGAAAAACTATTAAGCATTCTCTTAATCCTTATAGAACAGGCTCATCTGATACCCTAGGCCAGGGGTGTCAAACTCAATTTCATTGAGGGCCAAGTCAGGGCCGTGATTGATCTCAGGGGGGAGCATGACTGACTGGGTGGATGAGGCTGACTGGGTGGGTGCGGCCAGTTTGACACCACTCCCCAAACTGCTGGCATGTTTCCTCTTTGGGTAGACCAGGCCAAAGCCACACTGGCCCGATGTTTCCTCTTTGCATTGGGTAGACTGGGTCGAAGCCATGTGGGCCAGCCCCTTACATTTTCCAGGATGGCCCCACTGGCTGGATCTGACCACATTGTGGGCCGGATGCGGCCCACAGGCTTTGTATTTGATACCCCTGCCTAGGTCAATGTGTTGATCTTACAAGGCTGTTGTCACAACTCCTGAGTCCCATCTGATAGTATTGCTTCATAGAAAAGATCCAGATCATTCCATCCTGTGGGATGGGCAAGGATAGGCAGTGCCACAAATAATCAGGCTTTATGCAATGAAGGACAATGATAACTAACATCTTAAATTGTACCAGGAAACCTACTGGCTTCCAGTTATGAAATAATGGAATTACAAGGACAGATTGCAACGTAACCATAATTCTGCCACTGTATTTTGAACCTGTTATAGCTTCTATGTGGTCCTCAATTAAGAAGAGCTCCAAGTGAAATATGTTGTATTCTCTAAATGGGATGCAACCAAGGCTGACTGTGAACATAGCCTCCCTTTGTATTTGGGCATGTCCACCTGGCCACTGAGACAAGAGTTTGCATACCCATGCTGTCTGGGATAATGCTAATACATAAGAACTAATAAATGGAAGATCCTCGGATTCTAAAACTCACAGCTACTGAGTCTTACTAGAGTTAAACTGAAGGCTATTCTTTGTCATAGCCCAAAGAAGAGACAGAAATGTTGATGGATTGGGATATATCAGGCATTTTGGAGCCCTCCATTCACTCAGATGCTGTGCTGCTAGACCTTGCCTCTACCAACAAAGACTTCCCCAACAACATAGATACCAAGTAGGTCAAAGTACGACGTCCCTGTGCTTTGTAAGCAAGCAACACACAAATACAAAATCCAAAGTAGATATCTGAAGGGGGCTGAGATCTTCCATGGCTGGTCAAGATAGCTAGCTAGCTGATAATCATTCACAGACATTCATTAGTACCAGTTAAAAAAAAAACGGCCTGTTTATATAAAACATGGAAACCATCCAAATTTGCTGCTCGTCAGATCCTTTGTAAGAAGGAGGGGAGGGGGAGGAAAAGATGAAGATATGGCAGTTGCAGAGGAAATGTCTTTTGTAAAATATTGAAAAAATGACACAAAAATCTTGAATAGCTCAGTCAAAATGGTGTCAGAGGGCAAAGGGGTGGAAAACTTCAAAAATATGTTTTCCACTCGAGCTTGACCAGATTTTGATTTGTTACTAATTTTGGTGATTAGAAAAAAATGGAAATCAGGACATGAATTATTCATGTGATTTTGATTATAAATAAAAAGGGAAAGAGGGAGAACGGATGAGTTTATGACACTATCCAGGGCCAGTTTGACACCTAATAGAGTAGTTCTGATATATATGACTCACATGATTTCTTTTTTTCTAAATATAATGTGATGTAAAGTAAAATGCACGTTCACTTTCTCTTTCCCAAATTACATTAATTTCTAAAGTTCCATAGAAATCTATATATATAAAAGCAAAATACCACTCATGTATCATCACAAAATCTCCAGAACTGTAATGCTGACAAACTTGAAATTTGGCACGTACGTTCCTCTTGGCTCACTAAGAAATTTGGCACTTATGTTCCTAGGTGCTCACTAAGAAAGGATTTTTCGAAATGACCATTAGAGCATTAGTATTTCCTATATTATTATTAACACGCTCTGCTGCTAAGGAGTTCTACTACCCCTCCCCACCTGAAAAGAAATCTGTTCCCAAATGCAAAACACAAGCAGAGGAGAGGAGTTTCAGTTTCAGTTTTAGTTTCACAGCACCAAGCAGCTTTAATACAGAACAGTTGAGCTAATCCATGCCCAGGCTCCTTGCTGTCTCCTTCTTGCTCATACAGCAAATACTCTTTCAGTTTCTCACACAATGACAGGACGCTAGTCAGATGAATACCAATGGATGCTGGTAGGCAAAGGCAGATTTCCCCCCACCCCCTTATTTTCCTCCCCAAAAACTAAGCCCGACCACATAGTTTCATAGCGAAGCATGGATATCGAGCTAGTATGACTATATAACATCCATGATGAAAGGCAAAAATATCTCTTACATGTGAACAGGATTTCATTTCACCTGTTATATAGCATCCAGCTAATTTTGGCTATGTCCTAATCAGTTGTTTGTAATCAGAAGCAACAGAGATTTACATGTTTTCTGGGTGGAAATGGAAAGGCTCCTAATGATTTGTCCATGTAGGAAACTCTTGCATGTTCATCCTGTGCTCCAATATTCTCAGCTTTGCATTCCAGATAATATTAGAAGCATAATCATAAGAGAAAACTTAGGGGTGGTCAGAGAGTTTAGCTTGCTGACATGTCCTACTTAGTGTTTGATTCATGGCATACTTACCATGTCTAGTTGCCAATGAATTATACGGCATCATCTTCAAACTCTTGTGTACCTGTTGTCTTCTCAGTTCTAATAATTATTACTTAATTGGAAATGGCTGAAGGTCTGCAGCTTTGCCATCAAGCCCAGTAAACTCTTCAAGACTTATTTATTATCATTCGGAGCATGCACATTTTTATTAGCTTTCTGCTGTTCTACAGGCTTGGCTTGATTGATGTTTATTAGTAAGTACAAGGAATGGTCAACTGTAATGATTGCACAGAAGAACTGCCCAAGATTGGACATCAGAGCTGCAGGAACAAGCTAAGCAGAAATACCCTAATAGGCTCTGACTGAGATATGGAGAAAACCCACCCTTCTTTTCCATTACCTTAACCTAGAAACTTCTCAGTATGAGAAGCGGCAGTAATTCGCTCATTGTCAGTCACTGCATTCCTTTATCCTTTCTTTGCTAAGACATGTGGAATGAATCTGGCACATAATAAAACAATGCTTAGGTTGTCAAAAGTACATAATCAAATCGGAGGCTGAAAAGTTTCATTTCAGGTTAAGGATGGCTGTCAAAGGAATTAGACAGAAGAATGAGCTAAGGCTGCAGTGGATTTGCATTCACACAATTGGAGCTCTCTTTCTTTTTCTCAGCCTTGCAACCCCTTTGTGTACAACTTCCAGATTTATTTGAGAAAATCTTTTAATACTCTAGATTTGTTAATATACAAAGAATGCAATAAGAACAGGAGACTCAATTTTGCCATGAAAAGGAAACACAATACTTTATTCTGTTTATAATTATATTAAATAAAACATGTTTTTAATCTTTCTCCATATAGATCTAATATCTTTTTTTCTTAAATGGCTTGACCACTGCTTCCAGAAATACCAGAAGCTAAGCATCAACACGTATCTATTTTCCTGGCAACCATTCCAATCTCTGAACTGGATTTAGTTATTACGATTAAATATAATTTGTATACGCATTTTCAGTTTGTTTATTACTACAGTCCCATTATTAAAATTAAGTGATAAGAGCTGTGGTGGAGTGGGGGTTAGAATGCAGTACTATAGGCTACTTCTACTGGCTGCCAGCTGACTGCAATTTGGCAGTTCGAATCTCACTGGCTCAAGGTTGACTCACCCTTCCATTCATCCGAGGTGGGGAAAATGAGGACCCAGATTGTTGGGGGCAATAGGCTGAACTCTATAAAATACTTAGAGAGGGCTGTAACGTGATGTGGTAAGTGTAAGTGCTATTGCTATTGCTATTAGGCTAATAGGACAGCAGCTAAAACATGGAAGTCCCAGAATGTCAGAGGAAATAATTAGAATTAAACCCACACACCCCTATCTCAAAAGAAGAACATCTCCCAAGCTTAGAAGATAATTGTCTTTCATCTTATTCAGTTAACATCAGATCAATTAACATGAGATTTTTCTTTTTAAATTTTTTATTAGACAAGCAAACACAAAAGCAGAAAGAAACATTAAAAACAATGAACATGGTACAATCCTCCTAACCCACATAGTTGTCTTGCATTGCTAAATCACATATAAAAATAAACATGAGATTTTTCAATCAGGGTTCAAAACCACATACTTTTAAAAGTAACTAGCCAGAATTGTGGGTGTGTATATAGGATGAAGAAGAGTCGTTTGGGGTGAAAGCTTTAAAGTCTTGTAGAAAGGATAGATATGCTTTCAATTGATTACATTCTGTCCTCTCTTTTTTTAGCTTCTCCGCACAAACACTCCCAAAAAACAACTGCAGTTAAATAACCCTTCTGGGAAAATTTTGGAAATGCATAGTATTTGCAGTGTGGGAAAGAGAATCATCACCACTTTCCCATTCCACCCATAGAAGCTTTCGGTGAATGTTCAAGACACTCGGGAGACATCACTCAAAGTCTGTAATGATGCTAGTATGGAGAGACAGTTGGAGACAAAGTGAGCGAATGGGTGGATTTTCCCATCCTTTATGATAAGATACTATATCTTAAAGGCGTAATCTTAATACTTTCCACCATGGATTTCAGTTTGGACAAATTAGCATGGGCTGAAATAGTTCCAGAAAATTATGTATTATTTCATCTCTCTCCATCTCTCTGCATGTCTAGACTAAGAAACAGCAAAGAATGTTAATTAATATGCTCTCATTTTAATCATGCCTAAATAAACATAAAATGAATTTCAGAGTCTCAAGAGCATTTTTTGAAAAAGCCACGGTGTGCTGGCATAGTTTTCCATAAAATGAACATTTCCAAAGGTACAATGTTTATGCACAAAATTATGTTCACAATGCAAAAAAGGCTTACTTGTGCCCTGAAGAATTTTACATCTTCTTTGAACGACATCCCCAAAGCTACTTTACAAAGTTTCTCATGTTTAAAATAATCTTACAAGCAGTAGCAGATTGTGCTTGGGAGAAAAGTCAAAATCTACCCTTAGATTTCATCATTTTGAGGATAATTGAGAATTACCATTTTGCAGAACATGTCCGTACAACCATAGAAATCTTTCCAAATCTTTTTTTTATACATAGCAGCATTACATTCTATTTTGAACATACACACATTAAATTCTACATTTGTGTGTGTGTGTGTAAAATCATGCATACACACACACACACGTACACACACACACACATAAAATAACATTTTAAAACATAGTAATCAAATTTGATTGAATATTTGACTGTGAAATACCCATAATTCTGCTTATACACAGTTTTATGTATGGATGTCATGAGCAGGTCCCAACAGATTTGGAAACCAGCAACTTGGGAAGGATTCCTTGGAGTAAATAAGGAAGATAAGAGTTCTGGGAGTGAGAAGTTCTGATGGAAGAGACTGCAGTTCTTTTTTTATATATATATAAAAAATTTATTTGGGTTTTCACAAAACATAATACAAGTAAAATTTCCTTTTTTTTTTTTTTGAGAATAGTATGGTCCCGGGTTATCACTTCTCCATACAGTCACAAATTCAATTTCATATTCATCTTTGTGTTCTATTCCGTATCATTATTATTTTAACATTTTCTCAATAATTTTCCCTTCCCTTAATTTTCTCAATCTTACTTTTAATTATCTCATTCCTTTCTAAATTCAATTATATATATATATATCTTTTTCTAAGTTTCAATACCTTTCTAGTCATCATATTTATACTTTTGTCTGTCCTGTTTCAATTTCATATTTTCTTTTCTCATTAAACAAAATTTTCCCCTGTAGTTACTAATTGGAATATGACACCTTTGTATCTTTTAATTTTTATCCATTCAACTCTTATTTAAACTTCAATTTATGCCTTTACAATTATAACATTCAATATAACATATAACTTCCAGTCGAAATCTGCTTGGTACATTCTTAAAATACACACTAAGTTCTTAAAGAGAATATATATACTGTATATAACAATGATAAATAAAATACCAATTCTATTTCAATTCAGCTCTTATCATTAATGTTAGTTATAATCTTTGACATCTTTAACATTCCTTTTCAACAGGATATCATACTTCTAGGAACACTTATAATATTTCCATAATTTTTTCATGTTTCTTTCATATTCCTCTTCACTTAAATATTTATAACACATTTATAATAATTAAAATGTTCCCCTCCTTTCCTAATTTCATTCTCTCATTCTCTTTATTTCATTTATTTATTAAACATTCCATTCCATTACGATGAGTATTTTATCAATCATTTTAATCACACTTGTTTCATATTTTCAAAGTTCATTTCTATTTCTAATATAATACTATCTTATGTACCCTTGCAGAATCCCCCTTTCAATTAAGTTTTCACCCAATATCTCTGTGTCTTGTACGTTTTCCCTGTTTCTCTATGTCCTGATTCTGTCCTTTATAATTTCTTTTCCTTTCCTTCTTCTCCCTCTTCTTCTCCCTTCCCTTTTTGACCCCTTCTCTCGCTAATTCTGATTCTCTCTTCTGTAATCCTCTCTTCTGTTTCTTCCTAATGTTATAATTACTTTTCAAACTATTCTTTTTTTTAGTTGTTTTTTCAGATCTTAAATTTTTCACTCTCTTTCCCCCCTTTCCTTTCTTTTCCCCACATAGAAATACTTGGTCATTGAAGATGGCTTCTTCTTTGTCCCGCCCTTCTTTTTCTACAGGCATTTCTTGTTGTTTCTCATAGTTCAGGATCTCCATTTCTAAAAATTGAAATACGAAGCCAAAAGAACCTCTTCCTTCTTGTGCATCTTCTTTCTGTTTTTTAAGTTCCATTCTCAATTCTTCCAAGAGTGATACCATTTTAAAAACTTTTAAACAACCACCTGATCGATTTTAGTCCTTTAGATCCAATAGCCAAAAATCCAAAAATCACCAAGTAATCCAAATAATCCAAAGCTGTTTCTTCTTGCTTCTTTTTTCCACTTTCTCTTCCTGGGGTTCTCTTATCTTGTTACAAAGTTTCAGTTAAAATGTATCTTTTAGGAATCTTGTTAAAGTTTCACTGTTAATTCCTTTCACTTCCAGGTGGTCTCCTCCCTTTTTCCAGATCCCATCCTTCTTTTAAAAGTTTTTGAGAATCCAGAAATCTTTATTATCCCTTTTACATTTATTTTCAGCTTAAATACCTGTTAATGTCAAAGTGGATTTTTGCCGATTTCTTGCTTAAATCTTTTAGTTGTCAATATAGGGAAGAAAAGAAAAAAAAACAAATCCTTTCCCTTCCCTCTCTCATTCGCAGCTTCAAAGTCTTCTTCGGGGACAATGTTGTTCTTTATAATTCAAATTCCAGGGTACCTTGTATTGTTGTTTTTCCAGTTCGACCCAATCAGCCAAAAACTTTTCCCTTTTCTCTCTCCTTCGCAGCTTAAAAATCTTCTTAGGGAGCAATGTTATTGTTTTTTAACAGTTTCAATTCCAGGGTACCTTATTTGTTGCTTTTGCTGTTTGACCTGGTCAACCAAAACTTTCTCTTCTTATCTTCCTCCTGCACATTCTTTTCCGGTCGAGTTCTTCTTTGAGGTGGCCATTTCTGACCACTGCTGCAACCGCCTTCGGGAAAGGGAGTAATGGCCAGCTGGGGAGGAGAGATGCGGCTCTCCTCCACCCTGCTGGCAGTCTCCCCCCTCTTCACCACCTCTATGGGGTGGCTTAGCCCCAAAGCCAGCCAGCTCGGGGTGCTCCAGCAGCAAGCATAGATCAAAACTGTGCAGTCGCAGATTTCGGTCTGTGGCCAAAGAAGCTCAAACTGGATCCAAGACTGCAGTTCTATTGGTCTCTTCCTTGATTGTTTCTCAACTAAATTATTGTAATAGTCTCCTGGCTGACATCCATGGTTTCTAGTTTTGCCCAGTGTAATTTGGACTGTTCTGGATCTTCCACACAATCATCAATTATTGATAAATCACAGAGATATGGTGTTAGTGTTATAAAGGCCTTTGGTATCAAATTAAAGAATAAGTCTGACCTTATTTTATATATAGCCCCTTTTGCTCTTTATCTTCTTCTGAGCAGGACTTCTTTCTGGTTTTTTTTCCTTTTGAATCATGGTTTCAGGTTTCCAAGCTTTTAAAGACCTGGAATTACTCCTTCCTTCCCTCCATCTCTGTGAAAGTTTGATTACTTTTTAAGAAGAGTGTACACTTTTTATTATTATTCGTGGAATATTCAAGATTTGGTTCATACCCTAGAAAAATTAAGTGGGGAATTTTTTATAGCATGATGACAGTCAACAAAATATGAACCCTAACCCAAAAATCACTCCATTGAATTTCATCACAAAGTATCATCTGAAAAACAAAACCAAATCCAGACTCCAACTCGAAAACTCATGTCTTTTTGGAATACAAACTGTTATTTACATCAGTGTCATTGAATCCAGCACCACTTGGAGTACTACAGTGTAGCACTCATAACTTTGAAATGATTCAAATGAGTCCAGAAGGAAAAATAACTTTTGTGGCAATTTCTTAATGTTAGCCTTCACACCTCATTTCACAATCTTATTTCATATACCATATAGTCCAGACTTAGCATCATGAGACTTTCACTTTTGCCAAAAATTATAGTAATACATTTGTGGCAATCTGTTTGACTCATACGAAGTGGAAATGAAAACCAGGACATGGTTGAAGAGACAAAGTGTGGAGTACTTTTGTGATGTCTATCATTCACACAAAAGTGTGTAGCAAATGATGGTGATTATGTGGAGAAGTAAATGCAGGTAACAAAAGATTTAATTTTCAAAGATTATTTTGTTTCATTTATTAAAATATCCATATTTATAGTAAAGTAATGTCGTTGGAGGCATTGCTTTTCACTCAATAATATATTAAAAGTTGTATTTTCAGCAAGTTCTAGTTTCCCTGAAAAAAAATTAAGGACAAATTTAACCATACAAAATAAAACACAATATTTGTAATTAGCTTAAATAATGCTAGAAAATTATGCAGAGCCCTAAGGCTAGTGTCAATATTGAGGCTGAAGTATGTTATATGGTAATCTGCATGTGATATCTCTACAATAAGTCAAGAGAATGAATTCAGCTTTAAAATGATCACTTGTGATCTCATCTATCATGTATGTTATCAGCGGGAACTCTCAATTCCCAGACTAGTGCTAACTAGGAGATTAATACATCCAGACATAAAATAAATTGCATTTTGAAACTGAATTCAGGCAGCAGGAAATGTTTCTCTGGGTGTCCTTGAATGCTAGCAAGTAATGATTCTCCCTTAATCATGACTGAAAAAACAAAAACTCAAACTTACAATAGATAGATTGGGGTTTCTGATTACTGCCCATTATTTTTCAATTTCTGATCTGTATATCCAAGCCTTGGATACTTAGTTATTTGCTTTGCAACAAATAAATGAATTATATTCAAATATAAACCATGGAAAAAGAGCTTCATTTGTACTATAAAAGCTATTAGTGTACTTTTTTTCAGTACCTTCCATTAGTAATAATGAACATCATATGTTCTGATACATTAACAACTATTATTTTAAAAAACATGTTTCTGCAAAAACCAGATAATGTACAGTATGTCTTTATAAAATTGATTCAATATTGCCACAGCGATTTTCTAAATTAAATCTTTACATTATACCCCTTAAACCTGTTAAAGTAAACAGCCTGGCCTTAAAGCTATTTACTTCCATTTCGTTTCTAGATTAGCTTTTGTTCAAGTACATTTAACAAGATTTTGAAAGGACCTTCATAAACAAATGCCTTCAGGGTATGTTAAACTAGTTCCCAGAATTTCCACCGAGCAGTTTATCATGATGATAATTCATGCCCATGAATATGTTGAATTAGGTTGAATAAGGTTTTCATTTCCCTGAGATAAATTGGACAATCCAAGCTTCATTCCAATTTTGGGTTTACTTAGAAAGATAAAGAAAAATAAACATAAAGTACCAATATGGCAGCTATAATAGAAACAAGAACAAAACCTACTCATATAATATACTGTAGAGAAGGAGAATTTAATAAGCAACAGTTTGCTCTTAAATTGATCTTTGCAATCAGACAACCATTCCTTGGCAGAACTGGATTATCTTCAGGAGGATTAAAACTTTGTAGGAAAACTTCCTTTGAAATATATCAAGATGCTTTGGAACCACAAGCATAATAGTGCTATCAATTTCATCATATTGACACCCACAGCAAGATACTTAGGTATACTATTCTTTTAAAAGCAAATTTTCAAATGAACATAACTCTAAATTCTACCACATTTAACATTTCAAAAGCTTTATTTCCACTTCATTTTCATAAAAGTTTTCCTCACGCTGCTCAAAATATTTTGAAAATGTTTATGATATACAGTATTTCTCCCGTATAAGACAATACAAAGAAGAAAGACCCAGTTTAAATTCCAAATCTCATTCTGGATTTGATCATACCCTTTTGTTGATCATGCCTCCAACTTGGATTGGATAGCCTGCATCCATAATGTGTTCAGAAGAAATTCCTCCTACACTATTAATCAAATTACATGCCTTGACCAAGTTTCCCAGATGCAATGCATTCCCTGTGGTAGAATATCCGATAATAAAATCTGTTTTGTATATTAAAGGATTAATTATTAAACAGCATCATAGCAAACTCTTGAGATGCATGAAGTTTGGAAAGATAATGCTTTAGATAAAAAATGTATCTGGCAGTAAAGAAAATGATGTAGCAAAGATACAGCTTGAACCTTAATTCTGAATGACATAAAAATGCTTTGTGGCCTTCTGAATCCCTTCATGTCAATTAAGCCTAAAGTGAAGGTTTGGGTAGTAAAAGGTGAAATATACTATTGTACTATAAGTCCTTCTAGGTATCAGGGACTCTTTACAACAACTCAGGGATTGTTTTCTGTCATGATTACTCCAAAGCCTATTCCTTGCTTTGATAGGAAAACTGTCTTCCAAGTACATGAGAACATTCCAGTTATTAGCTATTCTCTTCCACACATTCAATTCCAGCATTTAGTGTCAAAAATCCACTAATTATCCAATTTAATTTCCAAGCCTTTTGTGATCAAATATTTTCCTCTAAATTTTCACCTCCAAATTAGCTTGTTTTAATTTTCAAAGCCAATTTTATAAGTTCCAATTTTTTTTCTTTCTCTCTCTGGTCGCTTCTTCTACACAATTTCATCCAAAAAAAGTTCCTTTATTTCTTAATTCTGGGGTACCTTATCCAAATGTTTAGCCTGGTTCACACCCTGCTCGCAACTTCACCTCTCCAGCACGGTCATAATTTCCTGGACTGCTTCCCGTCTTCATGGTGGTCATTTCTGACCACTGCTTCAGCTTGTCTTCGGAGGGGGGTTTTCTTGTCAGGGAGGGGAGATGCGACTCCTCTCAACCCTCCAAGCAATTCCCCCTTTCTTCACCATCCCTCCAGGGTGGTTCTGGTCTCAATCGGGACCCTCCAACAAGGGAGCTTGAAGCAGAACCATGCACGATTGTGGATTCAGCTCCAATCACAATGGAAGAGCAACCGGAAGTCCAGTAACTTTATCATTCTGATTGTAGATTGGAATGTAGAATAACTCTCTCTTTTACCCAGGTGTTTTCATACTGCAGCTTGATATGTCTCTTCAAAATTTAGATGTTTTCAGGGTTTTTTAAAATTTTAATTCATGGAACTTCCGGTTTGAGCTTCTTCAGCAACAGACCGAAACCTCATCTCTGCGAGGTTTCGATCCGTGCTCGCTGCTGGGGCACCCCGAGCCAGCTGGTTTCGGGGCTAAGCCACCCCGTAGAGGTGGTGAAGAGGGGGGAGACTGCCAGCAGGGTTGAGGAGAGCTGCATCTCTCCTCCCCAGCTGGCCATTACTCCCTTTCCTGAAGGCGGTTGCAGCGGTGGTCAGAAATGGCCACCACAAAGAAGAACTCGACCAGAAAAGAATGTGCAGGAGGAAGATAAGAAGAGAAAGTTTTGGTTGACCAGGTCAAACAGCAAAAGCAACAAATAAGGTACCCTGGAATTGAAACTGTTAAAAAACAATAACATTGTTCCCTAAGAAGATTTTTAAGCTGCGAAGGAGAGAAAAGGGAAAAGATTTGGTTTTCTCCTTTTCCTATACTGACAGCTAAGAGACTTAAGCAAGAAATTGGAAAAAATCTACTTTGACATCAATAGGCATTTAATACTGAAAATAAAAAGTCAAAGGGATAATAAAGATTTCTGGATAATTAAAAGCTTTTGAAAACAGGAAAGGAGAGAAAAAGAATAAAAGGGTAGGATCTGGAAGGGAGGAGACTGCCTGGAATTAAAAAAGAACTTACAGCAAAATCTCAACAAGACTTCCAAAAGATACATTCTAACTGAAATATCGCAACAAAAACCCCAGTAAGAGAAAGTCGAAAAAGAAATATGAAGATATAACTCGGGACTATCTGGATTACTTGATGATTTCTGGATTCTTGGTTATTGTTTTGAATGACTTAAATCAATTGGGTGATTGTTTAAAACTGTTTAAAATGGCTCCACTTTTAGAAGAACTGAAAATGGAACTTAAAAAGTACAAAGAAGATGCACAAGAAGGGAGAGGTTCTTTTGGCTTCGTATTTCAGTTTTTAGAAATGGATATTTGGAATGATGAGAAACAACAAGAAATGCCTGCAGAACAAGAAGATTACGACAAAGAAGAAGCCATCTTTAATGAACAAGTAATCTTAGATGGGGGGAAAAAAGGAAAGGGGGGAAAGAGAATGGAAAGTTTAAGATTGGGAAAAACAACTCCCCCCCAAAAAAATAGAGTGAAAAATAAGTATAAAATCAGAAAGCAACAGAAGAGTGAAATGCAGAAGAGAGAATTAGAACTAGAGAGACAAGGGGGTAAAAAGGGGAGAGAGAAGATGAGAGGGAAGAAAGGAAGGAAAAGAAGTTATAAAGGACAGAAGCAAAATATAGAGAAACAGGGCCTATTTAGAGATAATGGGTGAAAACTTAATGGAAAAAGGGATTTTGCAAAGGTACATAAGATAGTATGGTTATATTAGAAGCAGAAATAATTTTAGAAAATATGAAACAATGTATGATTAAAATGTCTGATAAAATAGCTATCATAATTCAGTGGAATGCTTGTTAATAAATAAATGTAACAAAAGGTATATTTAATGATTTATAAAATATATGTGAAGAGAAATAAGGGAAAAATTAATTATGGAGATTATATGTGTTTTTAAGGAAGTATGATATTTAATTGAAAAGAAGTGTTAAAGATGTTAAGATTTTAATGATTATTAATGATAGAACTGAACTGGAATGGAATGAGGGCTTATAATTACATATATTTAGAAACTTTCTTTTTTTAAAAAGAATATAGTGTGTATTATAAGAATGTACCAAGCAGAATTCGATTGGAAGTTATGTATTATGTATTATATTGAAGGTCATAAACTTAAGGTATATATTGAAGTTTAAATAAGAGTTGAATGGACGTAATTAAAAGATATAAAGGTGTCATACTCCAATTAGTAACTACAGGAGAAAATTTGTTTAATGAGAAAAGATAATATGAAATTGAAACAGAACAGACAAAAGTATAAATATAATGATTTGAATTGAGATGAGATAATCAAAATAAAATTGAGAATATTAAAAGAGGGGAAAACTATATAGAAAATGTAAAATAGTATAAGATATGGAATAGAATACAAAAAGGAGCATGAAACTGAGTTTTGTGCCTGTATAAAGAAGTTCAACCTGGGACCATGCTATTTTCAAAAAAGATGTTTTACTTGTATTTTGTATGTGTGAAAACCCAAATAAAACTTTATTTTTTTAAAAAAAAAATTTAATTCATATTATGTCATTTTACTTTCTTAATTTGAAGGTTTTATTTGGAGTTTTAAAAATACACAATAATTTTATTGTGAAGCATTGCATTTTTAAAGTTATCTAAGGAGATTCTCAGTCATTCAGTCATGCTTGTTTCCAATGGTGTTTTTTCAAAAGGCAACTGGATTTCTTTGTTTTACTTGAAGATGCTTCACTTTTCATTCAAGAAGCTTCTTCAGTTCTGACAGAACAAAATGTCTGGGACAATTCTCTTGGATGAGAAGAGAACTGTCTGGGACAATTTTTAAAGTTAAACGAAGTTAATTTTTTAAAGTTTATTGAATATAATATTTATTTATTTTGTCTGGCTGCTGAGTATATTGATATATTATTTTAATAAACATTTTAAAAGAAAGAAATGTACATGTGAAGGAAAAGGAGACAAAAACACACTCCTGAACATAATAATCAAGAAAACTACAAACATTGTTAAACTAAATACAATTGAATTGGGATTTTTTAATATTATATTAGTTTCATTTTACATGTCTAACAATTTTGTGTTATTTTAAAATTTGCAGGTTTATTATTAAAGACAAATTATTATGCAAGTATTAATAGTAATCAATGCAACATAAAATATGAAACAAAATAGGAAGTTACAGTAGTTTGCATTTTCTCAACAAAAGCTCTGTCTTGACTTAACTTTGTCAGTAGAGAAACCCCATTATGGATGTGGTATAAATCCATATATGAAATTATTGTCCAAAAATGTCTTTCATTATGAATTAAATTCTGGGACAATTTTGTTTTTCAAATATGAAGTTATTTCAGACATTGAGGCATATCTATACAACTTATTTACATTCTTCTACAGAAGGAATTGTTCAGTGAGAAATATGAAATGTCCTTGCAGTTCATTGTACTTTGTGGGGATATAAAGTTTAGTGTGGCTTTTTTTTAAAAAAAATAGAAAGTTCAACTTTTAGAATTGATTTCATTCTTTGTAAATTATTTTCCAAAACTGTATAGCATAACCACCAAACATAGAAGATGAGAAAATGATGGGTTTAAAAATAAAAAAATGAGACTTTCAAATTGACAATCTTTTACTGACAAAATTCTTCCTCTAAAAGGAATTGAATTTTTGATAGAAAAAAAATGAAAATAAAGAGGTTGGCTAAAAATATGACTGCACCAGATCAAGATGTTCTGATGAAAAAATCTCATTTCAAAATTGAGAAAAAGGTTAAATGTTGTATCAGAATAACTATGTTAAGGTATGGAATGAAGTTTAAAAAGATATACTGGGATGGGAAAAAATATAATTGTCATTGTTGGGAAGAATTTCTGTGATCAAGATGAATGTTTTACCTAGAATGTTATTTTTCTTTCAGAAAAAATGGCAAAAAGATATTTCTAAATTTGTTTGGCAAAGCAAGAAATCACAAATTAAATATAAACTTCTATAGGATATTAAAGAAAGGCAGGTTGTTATGGTTACCAAATGTGAAATTATTTTTTTCAATTTGTTGTCTCATTTGGATTCAAGAGTGGGTGATTTTAAGAAATAGTAGACTATTGGCATTGAAAGGACATAATTTAAGGTTTGGATAGCATGGTTATTTCTGATATGATAAAGTCAAAGCGAATGCGTATTTTAAATATCATTTTGTTAGTCATACCCAAGAAGCCTTTATTAGAAGGGAATCAATAGTTAAATAAAAATAGTTAACCTATGCTGTTTTGTTGTTGTTTCTCAAAGAGAATTAAACTTAAAAATGAGAAAATGGAGTTTAAAGATTTTACATGCCACTGGTTTTCCTATATTCAGTTAATGGAAGGATTTAAGGTGGATAAGAAGAAATGTGAATGTGAAAAAGTTGAAAGTGAATTTGATGTAGGACTGTTGATGATGATCATATTATTGCTAAGATGTATAAACCTTTATTAAAAATGGAAACTGAGGACAAACTTAATGCAGAATATTCTAAAAGTAAATATACAATTGAAATCAGAGATAATTCTTTGGGGTTAATGGACCAATAAATAAAAACATCTTATGGAATTTTGGTTTTATATATGATAACGGCAGCAAGATTTTTCAAGGTTGGAAGAACTTAAAAATATTCTCAATGGAAGAATGGATGGTTAAGCTGGTGGAATTGGCAGAGATGGCAAAATTGACAGTCTTGATTGCAGAAAAGATTGAACAAATTTTATTTCTACTTAAGAAACACATTGGACTTTTTGCAAGAAACTGAAAGAAATGAAAAGCTGTTTTTGGAATTTGATGATTAGAGTTACATGAGATTACCAAAATAACGTAGACAGATATTAACCTTAGAGCAATAATTAGATTCATTCTTATATCTCTGTATGTACCAAAGAAAATCAGAAGTCATTCTTTTTCTGTTGTTCTTACTTTTTTCTTCTTTTCATTTCCCTGCACTTTTACCTTTATTCTTTTCTGAGCCATTTTCCAATTTCTATTTCTGTTTATGTTACAACTTTGTATTTTTTTTTTTAAAAAAAGGTTATATTTAAAAAAATGGATCTTTCAAATGGTTTTAGCTCTCTTTCAAGCAAATTTCACTATGCATAGTGAAACATTCTAAATCTAGTATTTGGAATTTAATTTGGTAGACATGTATCTGTATCCAATCTCCTGATAATAAGTGTATATGTAGTACCACAACTCTATATTTATATCATACCCCCATTATGCTAGTCATTGGTTTTTAATGGTTCAAGATGGTAACTAAATATGTCACAATGAAAAGAACATTTGGAAGTATTTTTGACATTAGTAGACAGTCTGCAAATCACTGATTCTTTCAGATCACTAATCCTTTCAAAACTTATATTTCAAATCTGATTAGTGCATGTACTTTATGAACTAGGACAAAATTTCAGTGCAATACTTTTAAAGAAATAGGTTAAGGAGCCTCTAAGTGCCTATGTGAGAAATGCTACTCAGGAACTTTATAAACTATTTGTATCTGCTAAATTGAAACTGGATCATTTCTTTGTGTGCTTTAGATACTGACTACTTATTAGATCATTAATAAGAATGAATTATTAAAACAGAATTATTGGAAATTAGGGCAAAACCTTTATAAAACACTGGCTTCAAGGCTGAAAGAAAAGCAGCAATAAAATATTATTCCTATATTTCAACAATTCTCAGGGTATATACAGGGTTTGGATTTAATAAAAAAACACATATTTTTATATTAGATTCTGTAGTGCTGATTAGATGGACTCTGGTGACTTTTTGCATAAGATTAATCTTTTGACGATCTCACAAGAGCAAACTGTTAATATGGTGGCTCAGTTTACTACAAGAATTAATATATATAATATTAAATTCATGAAGACAGGAAAACCATGTAGTTTGAACATTTTTCTTGAAGAATGGTATTAGGGTTTTTTTTAACATGCTTTTTTGTTTTTGCTCCTATAATTTGAAGGTACATAAACAAACATTTTTGACTGAAATTCTATCTACTTCTTTTTATGAAATTTATATAATGTCACAGGTTCTTTTTTAAACTGTACCTTGACCCAGAGTCAAAAGCACTGGAACCTGGACAGGTAGTTTTTTCTTCATCTTCCTATAAGGTTTGGGAAGAAGTTTTATTTTGGAAAAAAAGAACATATATGATATAAAAGTGAAATGTAAACCTTACAAATCTATATGTGGGTGCTTTTTATTGTCTCTATCTGTGATGACCCAGGGTGGGATACAAAAATAACAGTCACAAAAACAGATGAAGTCCCTTTGATTTCTTCAACTTGGCTTTAAAGGTCCAATTATCATTGACTGGAGAAAAAACTCCCCCACAAACATTTGCGAAAAGGAAGAACTTCCATTCAAACTCAAAATACATATAAATTATAAATAGAAAAAAAACAACACAAACCACACTGAAGAATTAATGAGACAAGGCAGGATAAGGGCTTGAAGACATCCACAGATATCAAAATACACACACTGAGAAGAATGCCAGAACTCAAATAAGAACTAACAGACCAGAAATATTTTCCCACTTTGCTTCCAGCACTGGCCCATGTGCAGTTTGTCCTTTTAAACAATCCTCACAGCTGCAGCTCATGAAGGGGATCAAGGCCCTTTCCTCCCCCATAGACCACACCATTCACGTTTCTCCCTTATCTGCTCGTCCCTGTGTGTCCTAGGATGAAGAAGACGATGGGCCTGGGTCTTCCTCTGAATGCCCAGCTGGCCTGTGCTCTTCCCCAGTTTCTTCCACAACCTCTGGAGCCACACTCCCATTCCCTGTCAGCTGTTCCTCCTCTCCCTCAGAGTCAGATTCCGACTGACTATCTGTCAGGCACAAAGGATCAGGACCATATGTTAATTGACATTTCAAAAGATGAATTGCTTAAGTCTGTACAAAAGAATTTAGTCAACTAAAGTTCACTGCTAAATTGGCTGCAGATAAGTGAGCAGTATTTAAGAGGGGTTGGACTTGGAACATTTGTGGGAATATAGTGTTTCTAAACTGATATCATGCTTCACTCTACCCTCTCCAGCTCTACTTGCTTTTCTCCTACACTATCTTATATTCTATTCTATTGCTATTCTTTTTATGTTACTATGCTAATTACTATTGCTATAACAATTGCTATGCTCTTTTATATTACTATTGAATTACTACTACAATATTTCCTTATTACTGTTATAGGTAGTCTTCAATTTGCAACCATAAATTGATCCCAGAATCTCAGTCAGTCTGGGTGAGATATCATGTGATTGCCCAGTTGACTACTTTGTTTAACAACTGCAGTTCTGATACTCCCATTTGCAGCCGTTAAGCAATTGTGTGGGTCATTAAGTGAACATAGACTCAAATATAGAGTGTAGGGTGCCTGGGAGTAAGATGGAGGGGACCCTGGAAGGCTAGGCTCAGGATCTGAAAATCCTCTCCGACAAACTCCAAGCAAAATTGCTTTGCTGGGCCCCTATACTTCTTTTTCTTCTGGACCATCCATTACCTTTGAAGGAAAAACACCTGGTTTTGGTTGGCTGCTTTTCCCTGCTGGTAACTGTAGAGCTTCCAAATGCACCCCTCCTTCTGTTCTCCTCCCATCTTTTCCCACACCTGTTTCAAGATTGCAATTTTACTGGCAACTCTGTTCTGCTGACACTGGGGCAAAGATTCAGAGGGTATGGGAGGAAAGGCAGCACAAATGCCTGTATTTTTTTCTAAGCAGACTGCTCTTCCAGGTATAACTGTAATATTAAAGCCAGGAAAAATTTCTGTAGACTATGCAAGCCTGATTGCTTTGTTAAATGCAGATGCTAAAATTTTGACAGCAACTTTTTTTTTTTACAAAGCTTGCAAAGTATATTACCTTCATTAATTTATTCTGTATAATCTAGCTGTAAGGTCCTTGGCCTCTGCCTCAAGCCAAATTAATTTCTTTTCCCAGCATGATTCTCACCGTCTCTTTAGCAATACTTTATTAAAAAATTGGGTTAGGTTACAGTAATACAACTTCTCAATCTATAGTCAATATATCCCAACAAATATTATGGCAGAGTCATATTCTCTCTGTTTCTCTCTCTCTCTGTGATCACCCGGGGCGTGGCACAAAGGCAACACAGTCACATAAATAAGAAAAGTCCCTTTAATACCTCCAACTTTGCCCCCAATGTCCAGTTACCTTCGGCTGGAGAAAAAACTCTCCCAAAAACGATCTTTAAGTGGAGGAAATTCAGTCTGAAAACAAAGTACATATAAACTGTAAATAAAAATCCACACAAACCACACGCAGCAATTAACTGGACAGGGCAGGATAAGGAATTGTAGACTTCAAAGGCCAACAAAACACACACAGTTGGGAAGACATCAGGAACCTAGATAAGGCTCAAGAATAAAAGATAACTCACGATTTGCTTCCAACAAGTTGCTGTGCGCAATCTTCCTTTTTAAACACTGTGTTCCCGGCTGCAGCTAATGAAGGGAATCAGGGCCCTTTCCTCCCCCATAAGCCAGGCAACTCATGTTGCTCCCTTCTCTGTTCCTCCCCACATACCTCGAATGAAGAGGGGGTGGGCCTGCATCTTCCTCTGAATTCTCTCTGCCTTACTCTATCTCTCCCCTGCTCTGCCCAGCCAGACTTTGCCCTTCCCAGTTTCTTCCACAGCCACCAGAGCCACACTCCCACTCCCTGTCAGCTGCTCAGCCTCCCCTTCAGAATCAGATTCCGACAGGGGCATGACACTCTCTCTCCTTTTGTGTTGATAAGGCAACAGGTAAGTATTTTCACTAATAACAAAACTAATCATCCCCTTTATTCTTAGTGTTGAGGTAATTCCCTGTTAGGAGAATGAGCGCATACAGGGAGACGTATTTGAGAGTAGTGTTTGAATAATACACACACAGCACACAGATACACTGTACGGTAAATGTAGGTTTTTACTTCCAGAAACATGTAAGCAAAGTTCAAGATAAGTAGTCCAAAGTCTTCATGGTTAAATCAGTCAGTTTTCAGTCCAGGGATAATCCAATAACAAAGTCCAATGTCAAAAACAGTTCAGTATCAGACTTACATCAAATCCAAGAATAACAGTCAATACAGGAACGGCAATACTCTCCAACAGAAGGAAAAAGAGACTCACTGAGACACACTCTCTTCTGAGATAAACACTAAGACAACCCAGGTTTCTGGCTCCATCTTATGGCCATTTGAGAAACCACACCCAATTACAGTTTTTGCATTTTCTTAAAGATACAGTATTAAAATGTCTATCCTGGTTTATATATTTCAAACCCAAATACCTGTTAGGTGACTTATATTCCTAACACTTAGTAATCTGAAAGTTTATCATTACATTGGCTATACAGGTAGTCTTTGACTTACAACCACAATTTTTGTTGCCAAGCAAGACATTTGTTAAGTGAGTTTTGCCACATTTTACAAGCTTTCTTGCCACATTTGTTAAGTGAATCCCTGCAGTTGTTAAGTTAGTAACACAATTGTTAAGTGAATCTGGCTTCCACAATTGACTTTGCTAGTCAGGAGTTTGCAAAAGGTGATCACATGACCTTGGAACAGTGCAACAGTCATAAATTGCCAAGCATCTGAATTTTTACACATGACCGTGGGGTGCTGCAATGGTCATAAGAGTAAAATCAGTCATAAGTCACTTTTTCAGTGCCATTGTAACTTTGTACAGTGATAAATGGACTTTTGTAGGTTGAACCCTTTATAAAAAAGGCAACGACTGTTGGTCTCTATTTAAAAAATATAGTTGGAGACATGAGAATTGGCAGTAGTAGCTTAATTAGAAATGGGGAAAACTGATATGTTTCATATTAAATTGTTAGAGGTACCCTATTATTTAAAAAAATATTGATTTGCTATTCAGGGACCTTTGATTCTATATTATAGAATTGAAATAAAAAGAATTATTTATTTGAAAGATGAGAGACACAGCTCCAGAAGTTGTGAATGCTCTAACACTGGAAGTTTTTAAAAAGATGTTGGATAAGCATTTGTCTGAAGTGGTGTAGGGTTTCCTGCCTAGACAGGGGGTTGGACTAGAAGACCTCCAAGGCCCTTTCCAATTCTGTTATTCTATTCTATTCTATTCTATTCTATTCTATTCTATTCTATTCTATTCTATTCTATTCTATTCTATTCTATTCTATTAAGTCATAAGTAATCCTGGGGAAGTCTGTCGTAACTTTGAACAGTCACTACATGAAGAGTGAGCACATTTATTTAATATGTTAAACAAAATGGATTTTATTGAAAATAGGGGATCCAAGCAATTTTCAGAATCTCATTCTTTTTGATCCTTTATGTTTCATAAAAACCAGTTCCAAATATAAATACCGGATGGTCCATCAGAAGGTTAATAGGTATTGAATTGATGTGCGCAGCAATTAATTTTATTATGTATAATTTTACATCTCACACATGCAAAAAGAGGTGGAGCTTTAATTGCTCCAGGTTGCCCCCCCCCCCCCATTTTGACACTGTTAGTCTTCTTCTGTAGACAGCCCTTTATAGATATTGGGAGCATGAAAGATGTTGCTAACCATCTTTGTCTTTATGCAGAAGAGCTGAAAGAGAAGCTAAAAGAATATGTTGATGAATTGAACATACGGAAACCGGGGTTCATTAAGATGGTCCGCCACAGCAAGCAAGAGGGGCTGATTCGATCTCGTGTTAGTGGTTGGAGGGCAGCTACTGCTCCAGTAGTTGCACTCTTTGATGCACATGTAGAATTCAACGTCGGCTGGTACGTCTTGCTGCTTCTAGATCGGTGTCATTTCTTGTGGACTTGTAATTAAAAAGTGCTGCAGGCTGCAACATGTGAAAAATCTTCTAATTGTGTATGGAGTAATGATACTGGGTAAATTGGCTTAAATGTTAGTGGACAAAGTCCTTTTGATTATCAGTTATGCAGTGTTAAAAATCCACTGTCAATAGGCCATAGGTTTCAGTGCAGTATTAATGTAAGTAAAAACTAAATTTGAAAACTCCATAATTTTGATGTGTTGAAAACAATGTTTTTATTCATGAAGAATAAGAGTAAAGACTTCAGCCTTTAAGAAATGGCTGTGTTGGCATTTGGTTTAATCAAAATTGCACTATATTATGACATCATTTAACTTTCTGCATTTTCACCAATTGGATGGTATCATGTGGCCAGAAGTAATATTAAACATATAAACACATATAGACAGATCTAAAGGACAGATATATTCAAGGCCACAGTTATGAGAGCTACAAATACGCTGAAGTAAGAAACACACAGAAAAACCAGAAAACCTAAGCAAGTGAAGGATGTGAATATAATTTCCAATATTAACTTAGTTTAAGAAGTAAACATATAGATGTTTAAAGTGCAGCACTGTCACATGTGTACATCTCCACTAATAGTAGAGCAACTAATTACAGTAGATGAAATCTAGTGCAAATGTAAAAGTTCAGACTTTTAAATAATTAATTGTAACATTACCTAAGTCCAGTGTTGCAGACTTTCTCTGCAGTATTTTGGATTGAAATTCCCATTAGGAACATGGTAAATAACATTAGGAGAATTTTCATCCCAAGGGGCATTATAAGAGTTGCAATCCAAAACACTTGGAGCATTCTCACTTTTACTTCTAAATACTTCTGTAAAATAGAACCAGTCTCAATACAGTGATGAAGAATATTTTGGAACATTTAGAATGCTGAAGCATCTGTTCTAAGGCTTATTTGACTGATAAAATTCAAACAAATGTACACTAGCGATTCAAGGAATTACTATGTGTGGGCTATTCTATTAATGCTCTCCATTTTCACTTCCATCCAATGCCTGAGAGAACTATAAAAGATCATTGTTCTTCAGGCATTAAATTGAACTTCAGTTGAGTTGAAAAGACAATGGCCAGAGGTATTTTAACCTGAGGGTTCATGAACTTTCTGAATTGCTTCTCTGCACAATTTGAACTGCCTTATTCAGAAGAACTTTTTTCATCTTGCATGGGAAACTATGTATGCTTTTTCATCTGTATAAAGAGAACTTCCTTGGGTTCCATATAATTTAATTGAGCATCAGATAGATCTTTGTAAGTGTCGTTAGGTTATCAAATTAAAGACAATATAGTCAAAGTGTCTTTTGGAAATCAACAGAATTGCAAAGTAAAACCCCACATATGTTGGGCATGTGCTTTTGGAATATTTTAAAGGTAGGCTATTTTCATGAATATTCAATGACTGCATGGCACAAAGGCAATACAGTCAAATAATAAGAAGGAGTCCTTTTATGAGCTCCAACTTTGCCCCCAATGGCCTGGTTACTTTCTGGTCTGGAGAAAAACTCTCCCAGGAACAGCTTTTGGCTGCAGAGATTCAAGTCCAAAACATGGTCAACAAAAACTGTAACTATAAGTCCAATCAAGGCAAGATGAGGTAATTAGTCTGGCAGGGCAAGAGAAGGAATTCCAGATGTGAAGGAACGATAGTAATTCAACACGGTTGGGAGGATGCCAGGAACGCAGATAACCAAAGTCATCACAAGATAAACTCACGTTTGTTCCCAACAGATGCCACTCTCAGCTTGCATCTCTTTTAAACTCTCTTCCCAGGTGTGCCTAATGAAGGGAATCAGGGACCTATCCTCCCCCGTAAGCCACAGACATTGCTCTCTCCTCCATTCCTCCCTGCATGCCCTAGGACAGTGGTGGCTAACCTTTTTGGGCTCCTGTGCCAAAAATTGTACCTGCACTTGTGCACTTACGCTCGTGTGCCAGCACCCAGAAGGCAGTGCATGCCCCCCCCATGCCCCCTTACCTCCACTGCACCTCCCAGGTGATTTTTGGCCCATTTGAGACCTTTTTTGGCCTCCCAGAAGCTTGAGGAAAGCTTCTGCAGCCTTTGCAGGCCAAAACATGGGCCCATTTCATCACTTCCAGTGTGTCCGGAAATACAGGAAATGACAAAACAGGCCTATTTTTCGCCCTGCAAAGGCTTTACTCAAGCCTCTGGGAGGCCAAAAAGGGTCTCAAACAGGCCGAAAATCAGCTGGGAAGTGCTTGCATGTGCTGTGAAGTAAGTTTGCCTGTGGCTCGCATGCCACCTGTGGCACACGTGCCATAGGTTCACCATCACGGCCCTAGGATGAAGAGAGGGTGGGCCTGGGTCTTCCTCTGAACTCCCTCTCCCTTGTTCTACCTCTCTCCCCTCCTCTTCCCAGCTGGACTTTGCCCTTCCCCAGTTTCCTCGATAGCCAACGGAGCCACACTCCCACTCCCTGTCAGCTGTTCTTCTTCCTCCTCAGATTCAGACTCTGACAGGGGCATGACAATGACTGGCACTGCTATATGTCAATATATAGATAAAGAGGAGTCTTTGGTGGCAGTTGAGGAGCTTCGTGTATACAGTGGAAGTATGCACAGAAACTGCATTGTCCTATCATATGAACACAATAGGTGGTTTAGCCTCCTAATTCATAATGCATTCATCAGCATTTCCCCCATATACAAACACTGGAGGACAAATACAAGGTGTTCAGATTGACTGCATAAAGCTAAGAAAGAAGCGATGAGTTAATTCAATATGTTCGTTGCATTGTGCAATACTGCCTGTTTTTCTCTCATTCAGTGTTGCTGCTTCAGTCCTTATTTAACCTTCTGTAAAGAGCAATTTAATTAAAAACCCTAGATGAGTGCATATTATAGATTTCTTAAACGACAATAGACAATTTTGTGGGAGTGATCATGGCAGCACGTTCCATAATTCTTAGAATGAGAAGACTTGATAGTTGTTGTGACTGGTCATGTAAACTTAAGGCTATCATACCTGGATTTCAAAAATCCAGACACCTAATAGCAAAAAGAGTTCTGTATCTTCTTGCTGTCATCTAGTAGCTATCCAGACATTTACAAACTTAGCAAGTAGTCAGAACGTCCAGAGTTTACTTTCAAAAAATTATCTTGCATTTTTTCCCCCAAGCATATCTTTATTATCATTTAGAACTTGACTATAATTTTTAAAACTGGGAGGTAATCTTCCTGGGCTATAAACATAATAACGGGTCATGGTCACCCCTTTAAGAGAAATTTTCCTCCCACCAATGTGAGACATCATTTTGATTGATTTATTACATTTTTTATGCTACCACATTCCTAAGCTAAGAGACAGGATTAGGTGACAAACAGTAGAACCATCTAACAGGATCACTATTCCCTTTGATCTCCAGACCTTTTCACACAACCATGTTTTAAGGGATTTCACCAAGATTAGCAGAGATTGGCTCAATATCACCTCAGGGGGGATATTTGGTAGTTTATACTTCAAAGCTTTTATATAGAGAGCAACATAAATTAAAACATCCAAATAATAATTTCTTCAACACAATTTCAACCAAATCTTTTTTATTGCCAGATCTCTAAATTTAAATGATTCTCAAGTCTTTGACCTTCATGCCACTGCTTGTATTATTAGTATATTGTTGCATATTAACAATACTACCGTGTTTCTCATAAAATAAGGCCGGGTCTTTTTTTTTTTTTTTTTTGAGCCCCGAAAAAACGGCTAGGCTGTCTTTTCGAGGATGTCTTAATTTTCCCCCCACGTGCAGCCTGGTGATGGTGTGCGTGTGTGTGTATTTACATCCTTATCAGTGAATGGCCGTGTTCCTGCAACACCCACGCAGCCAACCACTTTCTACCCTGTGCATCATGCCAGCTCAGCCTGTGCGGGTAGTTCTTGGTCCAATGGGTTGGCAACCCTGCAGAGCTCCATTAAGTGCCAAATTCGGCATGCCAGGTGGACATGCTCGAGCTCGGATCAAGCTGCAGTGCTCGGAACCGTTACTCAGGAAGCTGCTTTCTTAACCTGCCCTGCTTGAGAAGAGTGGGGGGAGAAAGACTGCTGGGTCGCTTAGAGCCCCCTGCCCCGGCAATGCCTGGCTTCCTGCCACTGCAGGAAGACAAAGAGAGACAAAGGCAAGCGGGCTGCCTTTCTGGTACTCCGCCAGCTCCTCTTCCCACAAGTGCGAACACCAGCCGGCCGGTCTCGCGTGCCGATTTTGTTCTACCCTCCCTAACCTCCTTGCTCTGCCTCCTGGGATTTTCCCAAGTCAGCCAGACCTTTCCAAAAGAACGTAGCTGTGCCATTCAGGTGCGATGGCCACGAGCAACCTGCCCTGACTTCTTCCCTCAACAAGTTCTCTTCAGGAGTCCGGGGGTTGTTTTCCAACCCATGGACTCCAAGCTCCCAACAGGGCATGGGACCACCAAGGGCCCAGGCAGCCCCGTCAAGCTTCAGGTGCTCCCAGAGATGCACAGGATACAGACTCTCTGCTTAAAGAGCTGCCACGGAAGTATACACAACGGTGCCTGCAGGCACTCAGAAGGCCGAAAGCACAGCCCAAGTGGGGGCTGTAAACTGTTGCCCTGGGGCCCAGCAAACCTGGAATCTGCTGCCTGACACACAAACCCCAATGAGCAGCCTCGCCCGTGCTTGGGGGAAAAGGAGCTAGCGGAGTGCTGCTTCTCTTCCCCCGAGCACGGGCGAGGCTGCTCATTGAGGTTTGTGTGGCAGGTGGCAGATTTTGGCTCTACAGGGTGCAAGGGTGAAAGCGTGCAGCCCCTGCTTGGGCGCCGCTGGGCTGTGCTTTTAGCCTACAAGGCACGGCCAGCAGGAGGAGGCACTGCTGCTGTGTAAGGTAACAGCGGCTGGTGGTGCCACTGGAAGCCAGGCTGAGCAGGGCAAGTGAGCTTGCAGTCCCTGAGAGGAGCGGGCCATGTGGGCTGGGCTGGGCTGCCGCTGTGCCCCCTCATGCCCGGAGCGAAGTGTTGGTCAAAGGGTGGTGCGCCAGCAGAAGGCTGGGTGTGTCATTTTTCTGCCGTCTTGCCAGAGGCATCTCGAGCCATGCTCGAGAGGACGTGGATGGACTCCATTTTAAAGTCAGCTCCCGCGCCCTTGCCAGGGCTGTGGCAGGGGAAGGGGGAGCCAGTGCTCTTTGTGCAGATGGGAAAGCAGAATCATCCGACTCTTGGTGCGGCCCGTCTTTCCTGCGCAAGAGCCCCTGGCAGCAAAGGTACTCGGCGGGAGTAGGGAGCTCTCTGTGCTCTGCCATGATCAGCCGTTAGGAGCGGCTGGTGGTGAGGCATGGCTGCCTGTGGTGCGCTCCTAATGGCACCCTTCTCCCCCATTTCACATGTTTTAGAATAGACCTACATTTGGAGGAAGGGGCTTAATTTAACCTTATGCCTAGAAAATATGCTGGGACTTCCTATGGGGGGGTGCATTGTTGGAGAAACACGGTACTACTATATTAATATATTATAGAAGGTTCATCTTTTCACATCTTTTTAATCAAAAGTCTCTTGATCTCTCCTAGAGTCAGAGGGATAAAAGCACAATACATTAAACAAACGTGCATTAAACAAAACTGGCAAAGACTCCTGAGAGTACAATCTTCTAATATCTGCAGCCATCAGATAGGGCTATTAGAAAAGGGACTAAGGTCAATTTACAGTCCATACAATATTTGTGGTTGCAAGGGAATTCAGCTCCAAGAAAGAGACCAGTAGTGGGATTCATTTTTTTTTTACCAGCAGTTCTGTGGCTGTGGCTTGGTGGCCGTGGCAGGGGAAGGATACTGTAAAATCTCCAGTCAGAGGGGGCATTTTCTGGTTCTCCGAACTACTCAAAATTTCCACTACTGGTTCTCCAGAACTGGTCAGAACCTGCTGAATTCCCCCTCTGAAAGAGACCCTTGCTTTCTACCACAACTGTTTGCCAGGGATAGGGCCAGTTCCTTCCTCCAGAGAGAGGTAACTAGATCTTATGCTGTGACTAATACAGGAGAGTCAGCAACAATAACATTTTATTAATTCAGTTTTTAAAAAGCAAAACCAAGCAAACCACCACTCACACACATCCCAACATAGGTACTTCCCCATAGCTAGGCTGGGCTGTAGCTTGCTTACAAGGAAGACAGCTGTATCACAGAGATCAAGCTGTTTATTCTAGTCTGCTTTTGTATTCCTCCAGTTGTGGTTTCCTGATTCCAAGTGTCAGTACATGAGTATAATAGGTACACAACTGCTGACTTTATTCTCCCATCCTCAGGTGGTGATAAAGTTGTTTTTCTTTACATGTTCTCCTGTGTCCCTTTACATATTTCATAGATTAACTCTCACTGGTGCTAGGCTGCATATCTTTAGAAATAACCACCAACAAAAAAAAAACAAAAGCCTCTGAATAATATATCTGAAATGGCACCAAGCTGGGGAATATGCCTGAATAATTCTCAAAGGCTTCTGAGAGAAGCTATGTTTATCTTACAAGTATAAGGACATAATTATGCAAATCCTCCAGTAGTGTCACTTGTGCCAGTTGCAGCGTGGCAAATGCAAATTACATAATTGTTGTCATTTGCATGATGACATCATTGCATTTATGGCATCACATGTCCCCCTTGCCCACTATGCTGAACCCCCTTTTTGATCACCTCTAATTGGTTAAATCAGACTCTTAACTTGAGTTCCTCCGGAGTACTCTTTCCCCATGGACGTGAGATAGTTTGCAAAATACGTTTTCATTTTTCAACGTAAGTGGTCCAGAAAAATACGATGCTTAAGTCATAATGTTCCATCTATGAACATTCTAAGCATTCTTTCTGGCTACATCAGTAAATATTTCCTGTATATTTGTCCATTCAAGTTATAGTTTTAGAAATAGTCCAGAAGCAGGATTTTAGTAAACAAAATATCTCCCGATTTCCAAATCAAAGACACTTTCTTTGAAGACACTTTCCAAATGCAGTACCTATTGTCTATCTTCCTCATTAATAGCTCCAATTAATACTATTAATAGCTCCAATCATATTGTATTTTGTATTAAAATAATGTCAAGGGTGACATTTGCTACATAGCATCTAGTGTTCCATTGCTATGGGAACTTTGAAACAGCTTGTAATTAAGTTTCTGCTGTTTAGAACTTGAAAGGCCAACACTGATTACTGTTGCAATGTTGAGTCCATTAGCATCTATCAGTTACCTTTAATTATTTGTGTCCTTCCCACCTGTTATTTAGACATCTTAACTAACAGCTTCCCTTTCCCCCACCTTTGTTTCTATTTTGATGTAAGACTTTAAATGAATAGAAGTATTTATTTAGTAAGTAATTACTCATTTCTCACCTATGTGAGAAATATAAAGTATATGTATGTTGAGGAGGGTGCATGGATCAAAGGTAAGAATCATTTGCTACCTATCACTGTTGAAACAAACTGATCATCTTCTTTTTCTTAAGGGCTGAGCCAGTACTCACCAGGATAAAAGAAAACAGAAGACGAGTTATATCTCCATCATTTGATAATATCAAATATGACAACTTTGAACTAGAAGAATACCCACTATCTGCCCAAGGATTTGATTGGGAATTATGGTGTCGATATCTAAATCCACCAAAATCATGGTGGAAGTTAGAAAACACTACGGCTCCTATAAGGTAATATATACATATGTGAATAAATTTTCATGAAAAGCAGAATTAAAAGGCCAAACAAATCAAAGAAAATACCCAAGTTTTGGATCTCTAATATGGTTATATACTATATCATGTTGGGTAAGGCAACATCTATAAGTACCACATGATTGCCATGCATATAGACTCCAGAATGAAATTGAAATAATTTAAAATTGTTAAAATCTTATGAAGTCAGTACTGCTAATAAAGTTTATGGTCTCCAGAGATTTAGGCAGAGAGCACTCAGGCCATCACATGAGATTGTGATAGCACATAGTATTTGAAAGGTTGTTGATCCATAGATCCATAACTTCTGTACAATAATCAGTCTTATTCAATCAAGCACACTAAAGCTGTTTTTGCAATGTTACAACTGAGGCAGAAGTCTTCACTTCTGCAATTATACCGTAAGTGGACATTATTCGATAAGTTGTCCGCAACAATCATAATATCAGCAGAAAATTGACTGGAAGAAGTATCATGTTGTTTTCTGCAACAATCTCTAGGCTTTGTGTAAATGTTAGGAAAATGTAAATGTTAAGAGAAGAGTGAATTTGACATCAACCATATACTGATCACTAACTCCACAGTCTTGGTAATTCCTTTGTCCACTTACAATGTTATATTATAAGGAAGAAAGTCAGCTCTGCAGTTGAAACATTCTAAAAGAGTCCACATTTGAAGTGCCGGTTTCATAATTATGGCAGAAAACTAAAAAATATTTTTCTATGTTGAAGACACCTGGAACAGATTCCTGCCAATATTAAAATGAGTCAATTGGAGCCACTGTACAGCACAGTACTATATATCCCAATATAGATAGTATCATGGAAAAATCATATATGTGATCATTTTTAATTTCAATTTGATGGAAAAATTGTGTTTTGTTTGTTTGCAAAGGAGAAGAGTATTTTATTAAATTTGCATGGATGGAATATTTCGTTCTAGTTCCAATTTAGCTGCAGAAGATGTGCATGTGAGTGATCTAATTTTTCCCCCAGCAGTCTGGCTTCTTATATTTCCATTAAATCTCAAGGAAAATCTCTTATATTTCCATTAAATCTCATCATAAGGAATCATCTTCTTAAGGACTTTATTTAGGAAGTTTGAGCATCTAGAGAAGCTTCAGCCTGAGAGGAAAGCGTGTAACAAAAAACATCAGTATTAGCCTCCTGCCAACAGTAAAGTAAGCTCCAAAATTCTTATCGCGAGAAACTCAAAATGAATTTTGGGCATCCTGGGAATAAAGTAGCAAAATCTTTCACTGCAGCAGAGAACTTTGAAATACTGCAGGACGAAATTTGCCATCGCATTAAAAGTCAATAAGAAATAAGATTGCTGTTCTGTACTTGTATCATTGACTGTGGCTCGTCTGGATTTCATACAGAGAGGTCCACAGAGGGTTTTAGGTATGAATGAAAAAGGCACCATCATGATAGTGTGACAGAATCTTCATACTTGTTGTATATACATCATGATGTTGCATGCATGAAAGTGGCAGCAGAGCTTATGGCACAGCGCTCCTTATCAGGTTTCAATCCTGTGGACACCTCTGATTTGTAATGCTAACTTATAGATCACAAGGGAGATTAAAGGGAGATCAATCATGCAGATGACTGAAGGATACTACATAATGTCTAGAAACTCACTCCAGGACCGGAAAAAAATGAAATGTGAAAGGTTGGAAGCGTATGGCATAATGTAGTTAATGCCCTGTGACTGTCTACTGAGACATTTTCACTTCTAGTAAAAACATATTTATGTCATGACAAATTGGGATAATTTTCATGACATGGTCAGATAAACCATGTCTCCCCTAAATAGTTAGGTAACTATGATTAGTGGCTCTTTCATAGTTCAGTGTGCTGGCCAAATGTAAAACTAGTTTCAAAACTAGTTCCACATCTTAATGCAGTTTCCCCAAGAGATTTTCCTTTAATTTTATTGGACTCCATTTTTTAAAAATGTGCTTTGAGAATTTGAGAAATAGAGGCCAAATAGTGGAATTCTTTAGTAATTTTGACATTATTTATGTTTCTATACTTAAGTCCTAATAGAGGAATGAGAGGGTACAGCATATAAATTGATGAAATTAATAAATAAATACCACAATGTGAAACATCTTACTAGTATTAAAACTGAGTAATGATTTTTAACTAACCCAGAAAGGAACATCTTTGCTCATGTTTTTTTTTTATAAAGTTCATGTTAATTCATCTTATAGCTGAAGATGAGACAATGAACTGCTCTGAGTCCATGAATTGTGGGCTTGCCTTAAATTATATGCATTCAAAATCAATTTGTATTTTTCCATTATTGCTTTTTTTTCAGGAGTCCGGCACTGATCGGATGTTTCATAGTAGACAGGGAGTATTTCCAAGAAATTGGTTTACTAGATGAAGGCATGGAGATCTATGGAGGTGAAAACGTGGAACTTGGGATCAGAGTAAGGAATAATCAAAATAAAAAATTGTTTTGTTTTATATAATATATGTAAGCATCACAAATAATAAAAACAAAGAGTTAGAACATGCATTTTTACCAGATTTACTAATTTTTGATAAAATTAAAATTAACCTTCAATTTTAACGTTGGCAATAACATTGTTTATATATTGGAAAGCTGAATATTACTGAATGTAAATAATATATTACTGAGGCTGAGCAGGCTCTTTGCATATTTGGCTCCTTTCATGAGAAAAGTCAAAAACTATATTACCAAACTTATTTAAACATTAGCAAAAACTGTTACTGTCATATATATTTTCAAAAGATGTCTGATTTTTTGGATTATGTCCTTGAATATTCCAGTCCATGGTCATGTGCTCATAAGATTTTAACTAAACGTATTACCATTTTAATCTATACTAAGTCTGAATCATTGCATTGTCCTCTAATATGAAGTGACTGCACTTCAAAAGATGAACTTGGCACTAGTTTTATATTTTTATGATATTAATAGTTTTATTATAGTTTTCATTTTCTTTTATTATTGATATTATTTTAATTCTTGATTGGGTGTGCCAGAGTTTGGTATAAGATAGGGAACTATATACCGTGTTTCTCACATAATAAGGCTGGGCCTTATTTTTTTTTTGAGCCCCGTAAAAACAGCTAGGCCGTCTTTTCGGGGGTGACTTAATTCCCCCCCTTGCATCCTCGCCACCAGCCGCTCCTAACGGGTGATCATGGCAGAGAGCTCCCTACTCCCACCTTTGGCACCCACTGCTGTTGCTTTCCCTTCTGCCCATTCCGCCGCCACGTTTGGAGCTGCCGCTTCCATGTTTGGAGTGCTGCCGCCATTTGGAGCTCCAAACAGCGGCAGTGCTCCAAACACGGCGGCAGCTCAAAACGCGGAAGTAGCAGCTCTAAACATGACGGCGGGCGATCTTTTTATTTTGGTCCACGCGAAGTTCAGAGCAAGCAAGAGAGGGAGACTGTGATGCCTCCATCCGAGATGGCACCCTCACTAGTGGATCAAAACGTGGCTGGAAGCCCGAATCAGCGGGAAACGATGGCGATCTTTTTGGAGTGAGAGGAAAGGGAGAGAAGAGTTGCGAGGCGTAATTTGCAGGAGGAAGTGGGTGTACCCCACAGCAGAGAGCCCAAGGAAGAAGGGCTGGTAGGCAACGGAGAGCGTCCCGTAGCTCCGGAAGCAGCCTAGAGACGCGCCCAGGAAGAGGCGCAGATGCTGCCTTGTAGTCCCCAAACCAACTGCGTTGGCCTTTAGTTATGTGCGCTCCGCGCTTTGGGCATCTCCATGTGATCGTGACCCTGTCCTTTCCACCTGGCGCCCTTGCTGCTTTCTGGCTCTTTAGCAACTGGCTTCGTGTTTGGAGCTGCCGCTTCTGCATTTGGAGCTGCCGCCGCCGCCATTTGGAGCTCCAAACAGTGGCAGTGCTCCAAATGCGAAGCCGGTTGCTAAAGAGCCAGAAAGCAGCAAGGGCGCCAGGTGGAAAGGACAGGGTCGCGATCACACGGAGATGCCCAAAGCGCGGAGCGCACATAACCAAAGGCGGCGCACGCAGTTGGTTTGGGGACTACAAGGCAGCATCTGCGCCTCTTCCCGGGCGCGCCTCTAGGCTGCTTCCGGAGCTACGGGATGCTCTCTGTTGCCTACCGTCCCTTCTTCCTTGGGCTCCCTGCCGTGGGTACACCCACTTCCTCCTGCAAATTACACCTCGCAACTCTTCTCTCCCTTTCCTCTCGCTCCAAAAAGATCGCCATCGCTTTTCCGCCGATTCGGGCTTCCAGCCACGTTGTGATCCACTAGTGAGGTTGCCATCTCAGATGGAGGCATCGCAGTCTCCCTCTCTTGCTAGCTCTGAACTTCACGCGGACCAAAATAAATCGCCCGCCATCATGTTTGGAGCTGCCGCTTCCGCGTTTCGAGCTGCCGCCGTGTTTGGAGCTCCAAATGGCGGCGGCACTCCAAACAGGAAATGGCAGCTCCAAACGTAGCGGCGGAATGGGCAGAAGGGAAAGCAACAGCGGCGGGTGCCAAAGGTCTTGGGTCTGCAGCAAAGGTGTTTGGTGGGAGTAGGGAGCTCTCTGCGCTTCGCCATGATCACCCGTTAGGAGCGGCTGGTGGTGAGGAATTGCTGCCCGCGGGGCGCTCCTAACGCCCTTCCCCCTTATTTTGCACATTTTAAAATAGGCCTAAATTTGGGGGGAGGGGCTTAATTTGATTTTATGCCAAAAAAACATGCTGGGCCTTCCTATTGGTGGAGGCCGTATTGTTAGAGAAACACGGTAAATATGTCAAATAAATAATATAATATAATTGTGTTTAGCAGAATATGCACCTGTGTTGGTTGGGAATTTTCCACTGTAGACTGTAACCCTCCAGTTCTTTTGATCTATGTAAATTACGTGAAGTCATTTACCACATTTATAATATCATATTTATCAGCAAAGGTAAATTTTGAATATTTCATATTTCCTTCTTCAGACAGGAAAACTCTAAATGAGTAATTGTTTTCTTTGTAGCCATTCCATTTAGAAGTATGTTTGCATTCACAGGACCACTGAGCAGACATACTAAGATACATGGGTTTTAATATCACTTACTAACTTGTATAGCCTTGAAAATAGAATTACTGCAAAATGAAAGTGTAGAAGTATTTACATGTTTTAAAAAGTAGTGAACCTATAAACATTTGTTGTTGTGCAGGGAAAATGTTTCTCCAAGATATTCTTGCTTATTTAAGATAGAAGAACTATTTTGGAATTAGACAAACGATAAGATGAATAATATGTCATTCCTTCCCTGGCTTTGCTGAAGGTTATTCTTCATAATGATACAATTTCTATTCCACAGATAAGACATATAGATTAACCACAGTCTATATGATTTTGGTATCTCAACATTTTCCTCACAAAATATAATCTTGCTGACTTTTTAGCAGGCCAGCTGATTTTTATAGTGAGTAAAAGTATTCCTAGGAAGATAGTAAGTTTTTTTTTCCAAATCATTGTATTTTAAAAAAAAATTGGACCCTTGTTTTTTTAATTCAAAAACTTATTCCCTCATTGGGGTTGGTTTGAACTAGAGACAGAGACGTACTTATGTAGAAACATGCATTGATTTATTGATTTTTATGGTTAACTTGAAACAGGAAAGATTACCCTAAAGAGGTGTGGGGTTACAGAACTTCTTTATAGACATTTAAAAATCAAGACATTCATTGGACTGGGTATATTGCAATTACACTGCGTCAGGAAAAAATACTGGTTAATTTTCTCTCCAACTAGTATATTTGATTATTCTTTTGGATTCTACAAGTGGTCTATAGAATGCAAGGTAAATTAAATAAACACTTTAAAAAATAAAGGTTCTTTAGTACAAGGGGTCTTTTACATTATTTCCCTTTAGATATTTCTCTATAACAGATTGGTTCCCAGCACTGCCACCATATTTTTTTCCCTGTTAATCTCTGAGCAGCTGCTTTATATTCTTATGGACAACCCTTCCACTTACCTTGTTAGCACCTTGTAATTTTAACAATGGCTGCAAATTCCAGATGGCTGCCTACTTGGCTGCCTGCTTCATAAAGTCTTCTAAATAGTATGTCAATGAATAGTATTCATTGTTATTGTTATGACTAATGTTTTGGGATTCCATCTAAACCCCCCCCCCCCCCAAGTATTTAATGGCGGGATTTTTTTCAATCATTTTACTAAAGGGGGGACTATCATGATATAAAATTTAATTGCACACATTGCATCTTCACCTTCAGTGGCTTTTATTGTCTTTATAGTAATTGTCTAAAAACCACTGTGCATTTCAAGGCATGGCTGACTGGAATGAGTTGAAGAGAAATAGGCTTCTGATATATCCTATCATTCTTGGTTAGTCAGGATCTTGGGCTTGGAAACCTATACTGTACCCCATAGTCTTATATCTGACATAATAGTCTACATTATATCCTTTGTCATTAATTGTCTGCTTGCAACCATTGCACAGAGTTATCTGAAAGTATGAGGGGCAGTATCATCAATGTGAAAACAACATACAGTTCTATATGATTTCCACATATTAATCTTCTAGAGCAGGGATGAGCAACTATGGCCCCTTTACAACCTATGGACTTCAACTCCCAGAATTCCTAAGCCCGCTGTAAAATTCCTGCATAGATTCTTGGGGATATTTCTAGAAAGGAACAAAAATGTTGGGTAATGTTCTTATCTGGCTAGAAGAATTTTTTTTTTTCCTTCTGAAAAGCCAAGTCGGGGGTTATTCTACTCTTCCTTTGAGTTTTTTCCTTTCTGTATTAACAGAAGCCTTAGAAGCCTTAATTAATGTCTTTTACCAACCTTTTTTTAGCATGTTGGCTGTGACTGTATATGGGGAAAGCTGAACTAGAATCGGTTAGGCATGCTTTAATTTTTTTCAGGCCTAATTTTGAATTTACTCTTTGTAGGGAACAAACATCACTTTCTCCAGAATGTGGCTATTTATATCGTAACTGCAGCAAAGTTATTGAGTTATATTACAATGTAGTAGCTAGCTGTGCATTTCTGGGCCCATTTCAAAGTTTGGTACTGGGCTTTTAAATTTTCCACAGATTAGACCCAGCTGAATCAAAGAACTGTCCACTCATATGATTCTGTTTTGGATGGCCGCCTTTTTGGCACATTACTAAATACCATAACAGATTAATTAGCCCTTCTAGCAGATGTTTTACATTGCTGGCTCATATTTAGCAAGTGGTCCAAGTCCTTCTCAGATGTTGTGCTTCTAAGCTATGAATCCTCCTTCTTATATTTGTACCCTACATTTCTCTTTACCAAATATGATATTTTACATTTCCTCCTTTTGAAAGAAAACTATGGTGTTTAAAGCTGAGATGTTTTTAAATTTTTAATTTAATTTAATTTTTTGCTTCATTCAGTCATATTTAATTCTTGGAGACTGCCTAGACAAATCCCTGCAATTTTCTTGGAAAGTTTTTCAGAAATGGTTTGCCATTGCCTCCATTTTCCTAGGGCTGAGAAAAATTGATTGGCCCAAGGTCACCCAGATGGCTTTCTGCCTAAAATGGGACTAGAAATCAAAATCTTCCATTTTCTAACCTGATGCCTTAATCACTAATCAAACTGACTCTCAAAAGAAGACACAATTGCCTATGTAAAACTTCTTATATAGTGAAGGCTACAAAAGAACTCTATAATCATTTTTATTCTGTATTCTCTAATCCCTGTTTTTCTTCAGATTAGTAAATGTCAACAGATGAAAGGGCAAATTCTTTACAAAAATATATTGCAGACAAGAGATGGCTACATCTTCCATTGCAGCCATGCAGTGAGTCAAGACAGAATCGGAACAGCTCCACAGAAGGCTGACTTCTCTTTTTTAATTTGTGCACTGTGTGTTGAGCTGAATGACTTTATAGTTCTGTTCACTGGCAAGGAATTTAATCAATCATCCTTATGAACCTTCCTAATAATTTTCATGACAGACAATGGCCACAAATCTCTCAAGTAATATGCTGAGCAGACAATTCAGCTTGCTCAGAAATGACGTTAACACTGATGGACAGGGCAAGATAAGGCACATGATTTTGTGCTGGATCATTGAAAGAATTAGAAATTATTTTTCTAATCACTCCACAGATGCCCAACCTTGCCTATATAAAAATATATTTACATTTGGATAGTGTGCAAGAGTAGCTTTTTTCTTTTTCTTTTAGTTGCATCAAAATACATTACAGTGCTTTAACAGCATCAAAATAAACTACAGAGCTATAATGGACTGATAATTCCAACAATATATCTAGCATTTCACACAGTGTTCATAACTAACCTTAGTTATAGCTGAATATAAATAAATGAATATATTTATAATGCAATCTTATGAGAAGCAATAATACAATAGTTGTTAGACAATGCAAATGTCTTTTGTTTTTGTCCTCTATGTAGAATAGGTTTGCAACTAAGAAATGAATCTTGGGGAAGTTAACAAGATCTCCATTTGCTTTTGAAAAATACCTTCCAAAATAAAAGGAGAAGATTACTACATACTTTGTAATTTTAAGTTACAGTTAGATTAAAAGTCATGGATTGATATTTGTATGATGCAAATTGACCCCTGGGAAATAGTCCAAAGAACAAAGAAAGTAAGAATTTTGATGAACATAAAAACAAGTGACTTTAAAGGTAGGGAAGTACTTTGCTCCTAGCTCAAAATGCACAAGAGGAACAACCTGAGAAAAAGTGTCAGGAGATTTAGAAAAGTGATTGTTTTAGAATTTTCAAACAAATCTTTGGTTTATGAAGGGCAAAGCTTCCCATATTTATAGAAATGCATATAGTTGCTTTTGAGCTGCATCCCTTTAAAATCTTTTTGTCCTTTTCAAATGCTTATTCATTTGTTTAGATACAGATAGAGGATAATTGGCAATCTCGTTTCCCTTGCTTTGGGCAACACAAGTAGCACCATCAAATAAGCTGAGGTGGGAGGTGGAGTGGGACAGGTGGGCAATAGTAAGAGGTGTCCATAAGGACTAAGATGTTTTTTAAAAAATGGAGCTTAGTAAGGTGAAAGAATCAGGGATTAATTTGCTGGTCTTCTTCTGTAAAAGATCGTGTCAAGTGCTAATGCACTCAGAAACAATTGTCACAGGGCCTTTTCAGATCAGAGGTCAGCAACTATGAATCATAACTACATTGCAAAGAAAATGGTAAAACTAAAGATCTCTTTCTTTATCTTAATGTCTCCCGACCACCACTTACTAGGAACTCAGAGGTTGCCTGAAAGCAAAGGTTGATGGGATTTGAAGGAAGCCATTGTGAAGTAGTGTTGGATGAAGAGAAGGGAGACTGGATCTCTCTCTCCCTCCCTCTATAATACATATTCTGTCATTTTATGCAAAAAGTAAATTTCCTGCCAAGGCTGCAGGGTATTGTAACTTTGTAGGTGCCCACCTTGACCAGAAAAAGTTCAGACCTACCTGCTTCAGCACAAAAAGAAAAAAGAAAGAAAATCCATTCTGAATTATCCTATTCTGTTTTGGGATCTGGGATTCAGCTGAATTGATGAATACCAGTGGTGGGATTCAATTTTTTTTCTTTACTACCGCTTCTGTGGGTGTGGCTTGGTGGGCGTGGCGGGAGAAGGATACTGTAAAATCACCATTCAGAGATGATATTTGCTGGTTCTCCGAACTACTCAAAATTTCCACTACTGGTTCTCCAGAACTGGTCAGAACCTGCTGAATACCACCTCTGATGAATATCCTTGGCATGTTTTCAGAAAGTATTGATAATCTCTTCCAGCAGTTTTCGCTTTATAGACATGGGAATCAAAGCCAAAGGCTCATCTAGTTCAATATCCAGGATCATATACTGAACAATCTAATGCTCTAAAGAAGTCCATAAGAATTGGCAGGAGGGTAATAGAGCTCCTCTTCTTTTGCTTCTTATCAACTGTTACCTAATACTGTATATCCTACTTAATCATTCTGAAAGCCAGTTTGATCTAATGGTTAAAACTGGACTATGAGTGGAGAACTCTGAGTTCTAGTATTGGTTTGGGCACAAAGTCAGCTAGGTGACTTTGGACCATTCATTTCTCTCAGCCCTAGGAAAATGGCAGAGGCAAATTACTTCTAAAAAGTTGACTGGAAAACCACATGGATATGTGGTTGCCAGGTGTCTAGTCTGATTTACAGGCAAACAACAAAAATAAATCCCCATGATTCCAGAAATTGTAAACATCCATCAAGACCAATAGTCATTAATAAACTAATGTTCCATGACTTTGTCTGTCTCCTCCTAAAAATATTTAAATTTTAAATTAAGGTGAACAAAATTTTAGTGGTGGTGGTGGCGCTTCCAAACCTTTAGCTGCAGAAGACAAAAAAAAAAAAATAATACTTGGATTTTCTGTTTTGATGAAAAAGAGTTGTTTTTACTCATAGTCATCTTTTTGTAAAGTTTAGTATGCAGCTGTCTTGTATTTCTTGCCTTTAAATGATAGGAAACTATGCTAATGTCTTTTGGACAGAGAGGAAAAAGATATTTGCAGGCAGTTCCACAGAGACAAACTTTCAGACGCTGTTTTAAACCATGTGAAGCCTGTGTATAGGAGAAAATATTGAATTGGAAACATTGGATTGACCTTTCTACCATTTCTTTATAAATCTGATTAAAATAAATCATATTTCAGTCCTAGATACATGTGCTTAGGAAAATGCTAGTGATAGCTCTTTAATTATTTAAATGTTGTGCCTGTTCTGAATGTTTCTGGGTTTCCAAGGAAAAGACAGTCTAATCAATACATGAATGAGCCCAATGACCCATAAGGTTCCCTAAGGAACCTTAATCTGTAAGGAAAAAGAAAAAAATAAGCATATTTTATTGCTTTTTTATATGTAGACATCATGAAATATCTTTTTCTCTATTTACTAGTTCTAGTTTCCATATATACATACTTTTTAATAAATGTGAGGTAAATGTGTTGGAATCATTTTATTTGTTCTATTATTTTACTGTTGTCATATGGTGTAACACATGTCAGAGGTTGTTCACAATTGCAGCTCCAGAGGTAGCTTCAGTGTTCTAGAATGGTTCCAGTCTAATAAGAGGATATATGCATTTAGAAAACATTTGTAGGCATATGGCATCAGTGCATCAGTGACTTGCAGCATTTATGAATAATAATTACTCTATGAGGTAAACAGCCAATATATCCTTTATAATTTCATAATTATAACATGGATATTAGTCTGCTTCGATTACTCTTATTTCTAGCTTATGAAAATGAGAGTTCCAAGGCTTTTAGACTTGCAAATGTAACTACAACAGAATGCAGATAACCATAAAATGAGCCTCATGTTGCATCAATTTGTCAGAGAAAATCATTATACCACAATCTTAAGTTAATTTTATAGAAAGTCATAAAAACAATGTTCTTTGCAAAGAACGGAGTTTATAAAATAAATCATCGTAACAAGAAGTCCATCCATTATAAACTGCATCATAGAACTTTTTTTTTTTTTTTGCAAAACCCTAACTTCAGTAGCAGGGCACTGCAACTTTTTGATATTTCGGTCATTTATCTTTCACCTTTCACCTTTTGCTTCAAATACATGTCTCTTGCCTCCTTACTGTAAGACAAATCGCTCCATCTTTATTATTACTTGTTATAATTCCTTGGCACTTAGTTACTTCTCCCATGACTCATTGTACTTCAGAATTCCTCTGCTTTCTAGTCCAGTGGTCACCAACTGGTGGGCCAGGGACCACTGGTGGTCCGCAAGAAAATTTTGGTGGTCCGCAGAGAAATGTATCCCCAAAGCAATTAATCCAGGGCTGTGTGGAAACACAAGGCTGCACTGCCACATGGCCCACCCACCCACTGCCCCCATCCTTTGGCCAAGTGCAAACCTTACCTTGAGTAGAGCCACGCGAGCTGGAACTGGAAGGTAAGACCAATGGCGGGGTAGGGAAATCCGCCCTTAGGTGGCTTGCTGACATTGGTGGGAAAGTTGTTCCCATATTCCAGAGCTGCAGTAGTCACAGGACTGGCCCTTTGGTCATCCTGGAGCGCTGCTCCTCCAGTCCATGGCAGGCCGGTGCACCTGGGTGGAGGAGCAGCTGCTCCAGGATAACCAAAGGGCCAGTCATGTGACTACTGCAGCTCTGGAATATGGGAATGACTTTCCCACCAATGTCAGCAAGCCATCGTCAGTCAATATTCATATTAGTGGTCCGCGGGATTTAAAATTATGAGTTAAGGTCCAAAAGGTTGGCGACCCCTACTCTAGTCTACCGGGTAATGAGCAGGGGGAAAATGATATTGCAATGTTAAGTTTTTGTCCTTCTTGTGGATTAATTAACATTTTACAGAGGTGATTCCTAAGATGAACAACAGAAATCCAGCAGTCTTCTATTCACATAAGGTAGGGAGTGTCAACCCTGAAGCTGCCCTGACCAAGACAGTGGTGGGATTCAAAATGTTTTACTACCGGTACTGTGGGCATGGCTTGGTGGTCTTGGCATGGCTTGGTGTGGCTTGGTAGGCATGACAGGGGAAGGATACTGCAAAATCCCCATTCCCTCCCCACCCCACTAACCTGCTTTCCAGTTCCATAACAAAAAAAGACCTGGCCGATCAGCTGGGATTTGGGAGGCAGAGAATAGATGGAGGCAGGGGCAGTCTAGGGGGTATTTGCCGGTTCTCCGAACTACTCAAAATTTCCACCACCGGTTCTCCAGAACTGGTCAGAACCTGCTGAATACCACCTCTGGACCAAGGCCATTTTGAGGCTTCAGTGTTGCCACACTGGAGCTGAGGGATAGGGAGGGCAGAATAGAGATAGCTGGGGTTTTGTAGCCAAACCAAAATACTTTCTCCTGGGAACCAAGGACAACCCCGTAGGTGGTCAGAGAGAGGAGGAGTGAAGTTACTAGGCAACCGGGAGGCGCCTTAATTTGACTATGTGACTGATAGATTGGGTAAGGGGGAAAATGTTTCCTTTTAATTAGGTGAAAACTGCGGGAACATTGAGAGTTGGTTTTCACCAGCCTGGGCCCATATGATATGTCCAACAAACTTTTCTTTGAAGAATCTACTTGCCTCGGGGTTCTGTTTGCTATAGGCCTATTACTTGGAACCCTGACAGGGAGGAGGGGTCTCTTTCTGATTCTCCCATCTACCCACCCACCTAACTGAAGAGAATGCCAGCTAGTATGAGCCTATTGCCTAAACCTAGCAAATTCAGAAGCCAAAAAGCATGGCACAGTTTGCATAAAATGTACACATGCTAGTATTCTCTCTTGTGTTGAGCTGTTTTGGATTTCTATTCAAATTATTGTAACTATTTCTCAGCATGCATCTATGGATTTAAAAAAAAATAAACAAACAATGTGATCAATTCAGTGAGGATTGTCCTCATAGGAGCAGAGTGCTTGCTTGTCTCCTTAACTGTTGATGAACAATTAGAGGAACTCTGTTCTGATGGTGAAGTGTTTTGCTCCGCACTGACTGCTAGCTACTCTCTAGTGATTCGAAGAGGGTTCTTTGCTTGCTACAGTGGAGATCTATTTCAGTATATTGTATGCCCTTCATCTGGAAGTTAAGAAAGATTTTTTTAAAAAGGTTTCATATGTTACTCTCATAAATAAGATTGGCAAGTATGCACTCTCCAATACAAGGCTGTAATTGCTAGATATTAAGAAGCAGGCAACGTTTCCCCCCACCCCCCCAGCATGTTGATAGACTGGTGGGGAAAAACTTCATCTGCAGCCTTTTATCTGTTAATGATGTAGAGCAGGGGTCCCCAACCGCCTGTCCGCGGACCGGTACCGGGCCACGGAACAAGCCTTACCGGGCCGCTGGTTGCTGGGCGCCGCCATCTTTTTGGTAAAAAGCGCTTCCGGTGAGCTTTTCCGGGTAGAAAGCTCACCGGAAGCGCTTTCGTCATAAAAGATGGCGGCGCTAGCGCTCGGTGAGCTTTTCCGGGTAGAAAGCCATTTCTACCCGAAAAGCTCACCGAGCATAGCGCCATTTTGACGAAAAGCACTTCCGGTGATGTCACCGGAAGCGCCTTTTCGTCATAAAAGATGGCGGCGCCCAGTTGACGCCGGTACCGGGCCGCGGCGCCCAGCTGATGCCGGAACCGGGCCGCGGCGTCGAAAAGGTTGGGGATCCCTGATGTAGAGCAGGAGTTTGACATCTGAAATATTTGCTAGGATTTAGTTGAAGTTTCCTCAGTATATTTCCATGGGAATAGAATAATTAGAGAAGTGCTTCGTGGCCTGGATATCATGAACTCTATTGCCTGACGGATTAGGAGGATATGATTTTAAAATTATTGGTGTTTCATGACAGAAACAGCCCTATTTTGAAATTAGTGCAAGAATTATTTTTCTGTCACTGTGTTTCCAATTGCCTTTTTTTTTTTTTTTTTTTTGGTGCAGAGTTCATTCCAGTGGCTGGCTCAATTTGTCTGTGTCATGCCTCCAGTGGCACAATTTTCTCTTCTTTTCCTTTCCCCATGAATGCCTTAGTGGGCTTCCTGTAGCTACAGCAGACATAATTTTACATAGTAGCAACATTATCCATTGTCTATGAATCATCTTTATGATCTCAGTGTTTGGGGGGGGGGGGGGAAGAAAGCACATTACTTAAAAGCCCTGCAAGAAAGAAAAGGTGAGTAACACAGTTAATTCTCCTTCTCCCGGGAGGAAAGGAAGAAAGGCATGGCCGCAGCATACTCTGGCCTCCGCTGCCCCCCCCCCCCATCCTGCTTTCTGCCTTCTCACGCCGCCCGCTGCTCTGGAGCTCACCGGATCATTTTGTCCCAGTCAGACCAGGTGTGTGTGTGTGTGTGTGTGAGAGAGAGAGAGAGGGAGAGAGAGCCTTGGGGAGGGCGAGGAAGACTGGCCACTGAAGACTGGCCAAGGCGTGACTTGTAGCAGTGCAAAGCGATCATCCTTGAGCAAATGGTAATGTGTTCCCCTGCTTGCTTTCCTGGGCTTTCTCTCACCTCTTTTCCTCTTTTCTTCCTTTCCCCATCCTGCATCTTTGGCGCTTGTCCCGGAGATGGAAAGAGCCAGGGCACCAAGTAAATCACCTAGAGACTATCCTTTCCATCACTCCAGCCCCGTTTCTATCTTGCTGCCGAGGGCCGGACCCGATGCAAAACGTGCATAGCCTTGGCACCCCGAATCCAGATTGCTGGACACTGTCTGGGGGCATTTGTGCGGCCCTTGTGGCATCTGCTGTGATGGGCATGCATGAGGTTTTAGCTCCTTGGGGGTTACCAGATTTCCCGGCTTCCTATGCCAGATTGGAATGCCCCATTTTCTGGGGGTCAGTGGGGCTGCAGACAATGGAAGGTTCCAGTGATGGAATTCAAAATTTTTTACTACCTGTTCTGTGGACGTGGCTTATTTGGTGGGTGTGGCTTAGGGTCACATGACTGGGCGGGTGTGGCTTGGTGGCCATGTGACTAGGGTGGTCATGTGACTGGGTGATCATGTGACTGGGTGGGTGTGGCCAACTCAATGACACTCACATCAAGGGGTGCCTCGCCTGGCCCCTCCCCTCCCAGCCATTCCTTGTCACACCCGGCCTCAATGTATCTATAGTTCTGTAAAAATGTTGTTCACCTTTTTTTGACTTTATTATCTATCTATAGATGTACTTTCATGGACCACTGAAAGGAAGAAATGGCTTACATGCTAAGGAGAAACTTCCTGTGAGTGAGAACAATTAACCAGTGGAACTGCCTGTCTCCAGAAGTTCTGGGTGCTCGATCACTGGAAGTTTTTAACAAAAGACTGGACAGCCATTTCTCTGAAATGGTATAGGGTTCCCCCCAAGGTCCCTTCAAAGTGTTATTCTCTTATTCTGACACCTTTTCCAGGACCTCTATTCAGATTTTGGATTCCTCAGAGTTTTCCTGCCTGAGCAGGGGGTTGGACTAGAAGACCTCCATAGTCCCTTTCAGCTCTGTTAAACACACCTGTATTTATGCTCTGGACTATTGACATGTAAACTCTGAAAAATACCTGGGCAAAAGAAAGGCAGTAAAATCATTTTAGGTGTAGGGACAGTGCAAAATATTAATATATGATAAATAATGGAACAATTAAAAATAATACCACAGAGTATTCTCTTTCCCCCCTCCTTTCCTCCTTTTTTTCTTTTTCTCTCTCTTTCTTTCTCCCCCTTCCTCTTTCTTTCTTTCTCTCTTTCTCTCCCTTCCTTTTTTCTTTCTTCCTCTTTTTCTTTCTTTCTTTTTTCCTCTTTATTTCTTTCTCTCCCTTCCTCTTTCTTTCTTGCTCTTTCTTCCTTTCTTGCTCTTTCCTTCTTGCCCTCCTCCCTTCCTCCCTTTCTTCCTTCCTTCCTTCCCTTCCTTGTCTCTATCTCACACACACACCTCTTTTCTGGGAAGAACTTATGAGCTGCGTGGGGGGGTGACAATGTGAATGTTGGTTTGGCATGCTGTGAATTGAGCCAAAATCACCTTACCAAGAATTAAAAGACTCCTGTACGCTCTGGGTTACTAGATGATGCTATCTGCTTGGAGATGGTCACCTGTCAACTGCATGATCATGTTACTGGATGCTTGAGGTGCTTTACATCAAAAAATGGAGCTGGTCTTGCTAATTCTTTGTCCCCTGTTCCAAATCCGCAAAAGCTTTCCCTTTGTTTTTCCTCCATTTTCTCTGCTGTGCTGGGCTGGGAGGGTGGTGGACGTGCTCCGAAAGGGAGGCCACGAACTCCTGGGGCTGCTTCCCTTAGCCGCGCTGCTGCCACTGCTGCCCCCCCACCCTCTGGACTGGCCCGGCACCCCACTTTGGCCTCCTCCCACCCGGAAAGGTCACCGGCAGTGGGGGGGAGGCACGGAAAGGCCCTGTGCAGTGGGTGAGGGCCTAGCATGACTCACAGACTTACCGATGAGCAGGGCAGGCAGATCAGGGCTGCTCAGTTGGGGGCAGGCGGGCGAGCGGCGTGAGCGAGCATCAGGTGGGTGGGGCAACTGAGCAACCAGCAACCAGAAAACCAGTTCAGGGGCGTGGCCAGCAGAAGTTACTAACGGTTCCGGGACCCACACCTAATCACCACTAAAGGTTCTCCAGAACCGGTGAGAACCGGTTGAATAACCTCTGGAAGGTTCTCCTCTCAATCGGAGAAGGGAACTGGGCTGTGGGGTCCCGCTGCGGCCAAAGGAGAAAGTGGCATCAGGCTTTTCGTGAAGGGAGGAAACATGAAACATTTCATCCCCTGGGAGAAGCTACTGACAGCAGAGTGCTCTGACCGGGAGGGCAGGATCCCGGCTGCCTCCCATAGTAGTGCCCACTGCAGCAGTGCCTCTGCTGCCCGCCCGACCAGGTGTGTGTGTGTGTGTGTGTGTGTGTGAGGGAGAGAGAGAGAGAGAGAGAGAGAACAAGAAAGAAAGAGAGGAAAAAAAGAGAAAGAAAGAAAAAGAAATAGGAAGGAAGGGGGAGAAAGAGAGAAAAAACTCTGCTATGATTTTTAATTGACAAGGAATGGCTGGGAGGGGAGGGGCCAGGTGAGGCACCCCTTGTCATGAGCGACATTGAGTTGGCCACACCCACCCAGTCACATGACCGCCAAGCACAGCCACCCAGTCACATGACAATCAAGTCACACCCACCAAATAAGCCACGCCCACAGAACCAGTAGTAAAAAAAATTGAATCCCACCATTGACTTTAATGTACCAAATCCAGACCCTTTCACTGAAAATTGCATGCTAATGATCATAGACTGAAACTGGTTCCAAGGTTCCAAGTACATCATGAAGTAAATTCAGCAAATGGTTGGTGAAGCTGCTCACTAAATGTTTGAACAAGCTCAGCAGGCAAATATTAGGCAAGCATGTGACTGTCTGGTATTTTAAAGAGTTCTCTAACTTCAATTCTTCTTCTTCCATTTCCCTTTAATCTGTAACCATTCTATCCTTGCTCTTCTATTCCTCTACTCTCTCAGTTCATGCAATCTCCAGTTCCCTTAATAATTATTAACTGTTTTTTAAGAGGAGGAGAAATAGGATGTAATCTTTGTTTTTTCTTAACCCATTGATTTTTTTTCCTATTCACAAGTTAAGCTGTGCAGAGGTTACATACTGCATTCCAACCACTGAGCTATGGTGGTGCAGTGGTTAGAGTGCAGTACTACAGGCTACTTCTGCTGACATAATGAAGGCTACTGCTTCTGATGAAAATGATGGCCTGAATTTCAGGACAGGAAAATATGTACTCTCCAAACATTCCAATAATCCCCCCCCCCCAAAAAAAAAAACCACAGTATTATTAACAGTAAATTAGACTAACAGTTCTGATTCAGACACTGATTTGTGTCCTGTTCTGTTATTTAAACTAGCTCAACTAGCCTGGCCTCTCTAAATAAACCTCTATCCAGTTCCACTGATGTCACTCAAATGAGATTGGCTTCCTATAGGCAGTTGAGTCTTAGTTGCAACTGTTTTCAGAAAGAAAGCCAGTCCTTTGTGGAATCAAACCCAGTTCTTAAAAGACCACCAAATTGAAGCCCTACAAAAGATGAAAGAAGCAGACTGAGAAGAAAAGCATGGAAAAAGCTATTACCATGCATATGAAGCTTAGGATATTATGCCATGTCCGTGCTTGAGTTATATTTAGCATGAAATAAAAGGCCATGCCACCATGGTGATAAGAAGTTTATACAAAAGCCATTACTTTACCGTTTAGAGTCCTTCTTTCATATTGAATTCCTGGATTTTTCTTTCCTAGAAGGTAAATTATTTCATCTATGTATTATAATCACAGTTGGATGGAGTTTTTGAAAACTTCTGAGAAAAGGAAGGCCTTTGGAAAATATGTTTTCCAAATTTGATGCAACTCTAATTGCCCTAGGCTTTATACAAAAATATCCATAGCTTCTGCAAAGACTGAGTTGAAAGGGTTCCACTGGGCATGAGGCATATGTGGCCACAGAAATGATGTTGGTAGACTACAGTTCTCACCTGCCTAGAGAGTCATTGTTTGCCTGCATCATGTGTTGAGCACACAGCAAAGTCAGGAGCTGACTCAACATCTTCCTAAGTTATTTTTTCACCCACAATATACAGCCACAATAATTCAGCCCCGAACCAGCCTTTTCTCCCCATCCAATATAAATCCTTAGCTGCTCTTATTGTCTTTTATCATATATATCATGGGGTCTGTTGAGGTAATTCCCCGTTAGGAGAATGAGCGCATACAGGGAGACGTATAGAGAGTAGTGTAGGAATAATACACACAGAGCACACAGATACACTGTACAGTAAATGTAGGTTTTTACTTCCAGAAACGTTAAGCAAAGTCCAAACAAGCAATCCAAAGTCATTCACAAGTTAAATCAGTTTTCAATCCAGGGATAATCCAAATATCAAAGTCCAGTGTCAAAAACAGTTCAGTATCAGACTTACATTAAATCCAGGAATATCAGTCAATTAGAAGAAATGGAGGAACGGCAATACTTTCCAACAGAAGGAAACAGAGATACACTCACACTCTCTTATGAGACTCAGACTAAGACAATCCAGGTTTCTGGCCCCATCTTATGGACGTTTCAAAAACCACACCCAATTGCAGTTTTTGCAATCTCTTAAAGACATAGTACTAAAATGTTTATCCTGGTTTATATATTTCTAACCCAAATACCTGTTAGGTGACTTATATTCCTAACAGGGTCAAACAATGGATAAGTGTATGCTTTTGTTTATTTATAATAAGCGTATGCTTTTGTTTTTAGTTTATTTTAGGAAGGTGGATGCATTTAGACCAATATTTGTCAAACATTAGTTGCATTAATCCTTATAAATAATTAGATTGGATTTTGATTCTGCTCTGTGCAGCCAGCTAGTTGTATCAGCCCTTGCCTTGACAGCTTCTGCTTAACATTTAAGATCTGAAATGAATGCATGCTTCTTGAAGCAGTGTAATTAATGAGACTGCAGAAATAGAACAAAGACTGACAGTGTTTAGACCCACAGGTTTGATTAATTGGAGTGTGCCAAGGAAGGGAGTAATTGCTGTTTACAAACCATATTGTAGCACATGTTAAATCAGGCCAATTGTGTACTTGTGTGTGTTATAAGCAGGTGCAGTTTAATTTTGCAGTTAAATGACAGAATTATTAGCAAAATCAAAGATATGGTAAAGTGGCATCTTAAATGATGCCTCCTTATTTCAAATTCATTAAAAAGATCAGAACTATTCAGTATTATTCAGAGTTGTTGTTCAGCCCCCATTGTACAGATTTACACTTCACTGGGCTTCAAGAATTAACAGTAGCATAATTTGACATTTTATGTATGAAGAAAAATACAATTTCTATAAAATATACTGATGTGAAAAAATGGGGAAACACCATATAGTTGTGTTAAAATAGTTCCTAGGCAACTTGACATCTCCCCGCCACCCCCAATTAGTTTGAGAATAGCAGGTTAAGGAATGTAAAACAATAGAAAATAGAAAAGAAAAGCTGTCATCTTTTAAATGACTATAAATGAGTCTGGGTCAACGAGATAGGCCAACATTTATGAACCTATATGCTTTAGGTAGGAATGCAAAGTAATGAGGTTCATGGTACCAATGATGTCTCCAGGTTTCTAACTTAGTTCCAATGCCAAACTTGGTTTCACACTTTCAAAGTTGTTAGTCATTGGTACAAAATAATTATTTGTTATGCATCTTAATGTGGGAAATAGTAACATCTGTGAAATTCCAATGTTTGGAAGAAACAAAACTTGTAGCTAGAATAATCCATCAGCATTGTGTATAACAGCATCACTGTATAGGTGAAAGAGATTTTTTTAAATGCAGGTTATGTTCATATCAGTTTTATGAGATTGGACCCCTGCTATTAGAAATTACAATTTCAAGGAGATATTGTTCAGTTTTCCTGAATTTCAGACAATGATTTTGGAAGAAAAAGATAAATATGCAGTTGGTCTTAATAGGATTTAATTCTAAATTGAATGTTTTCTTATCACTCTTAATACCAGATTGTCAAATCTATATCTTACTCAATCAAGTAGTAAAACCAGAATATATGAGTATGTTCTTGTCCCATTACATGGCATCAGAGGTGGTATTCAGCCATGTATTCTACATGGAAACACCAACAATATGGAAGCTGTGGTTGGTGCAGAATGTGGTAACCTGAGATTGCATTTCCTGGTAAACAATCTCTAAGATTATCACAGAATGTCCTACAATGTATATCAAGAGTTACAGAATGCTATTTACCAACTATTCACTATCTTGGAATCTCTTCAAGTTCAGCTTGGACCTAGAAACACCTTTTTAGGTATGCATTGAAAACTTATTTTTCAACTAGTCTTTCAAGTGTAGTGCTGGAAGAATGTCTCCTATGCCTCCCAATCTAGATTAAAAATAAAGCATATTTATTATAATCTTGTTTTCCACTGTTTTGATACATTGTTATGTATTTTATGATTTAGCATAGGAAACAGTGTGCAATTTTAATAAATAAATACATAATCCTCTTTTAGAGATTTTATGATACACACATTTCTAGATGCAGTTTTTGCTTAAAATGTGTATTTTTCCAATATATTTATTCAGTTAAAGATGTGCTTTAATTCTTTGAACAATCCAGAAACTACTTTCAATGTTTAGAAAACTACAAAGCAGAAATGGTATTCAGCAGATTCTTACCAGTTCTGGAGAACCAGTAATGGAAATTTTGAGTCGTTCGGAGAACCAGTAAATACCACCTCTGGTTGGCCCCACCCCAATCTATTCTCTGCCTCCCGAGTCCCAGCTGATCGGCTGGGTCTTCTTTGATTGCCCAGCACAGGAGAATGGAGCTGGAAAGCAGGATAGTGGGGTGGGGAGGGAATGGGGATTTTGCAGTATATCCTTTTCCCTGTCATGCCTACCAAGCCACGCCCACCAAGCCACACCCACCAAGCCACGCCCATGGAACTGGTAGTAAAAAAAAAATTGAATACCACCACTGCATGGCATGTGCTAGTGAGGAAGCAGGGGTCCCTACACCTTTTCAGCAATTTTATGGCAATTACAACAGCTTGTTAAAAACAACAACAACAACAACAACAACAACATAAAAGTCAAAGAAAACTCCACCTCAGTGTGGCACATAACTGAGATTTTTTACTTTGTATTCACATTTAATGGGGGAGGGGGGATATAGTGCATCATGTAACAGTCAATATATAAGAGGCAACCAGTTACCAGAGAATTAAAACTCCAAATGTAATGTGCTACTTTAAAGAAATGGTGAAAAGGATAAATCTACTGTTCCTCCACTTTTAATAACAGCATCTAAGATTAGTTCTGCAAACCTTGTGAAGCACCGAAACATCCTAACATACTATTTTCTGAATAGAAAAATTTGAACTTTAGCATTGTTTGTGAAATTTACTTTGTTGGAAGCCAATAAAATGTAAACAAAAATGGATCTCATTCATAAACTTTTGGGATGTTATGTTTCAGGATAGAAACTATTTTCTATTTTCTCCTTATAATTGCATATTTTGTACTTTCTGTCTCTTATTTTCTGTTTAAAATCAATGAACCTATTGTGGTTTTCTGTATTATTAAAAAAAATGAAAACAAATGACATGTACTGCCAGAGGAAAATCTATTAACATTCACAAGCATCATTTATTCATTATTGTTTTATTAATGAAAAACAGTTGATAGGTACTTTTTAAAACATTCTTCACAAATGTATATGATATTAATAATATCGTATTGCTTTCCATAATAGCTTGATATCGCTGAGACGAAAAGTACCCAATTTTTCTTTTCATTATATAGCAAAATTCTAGACATAAAAAAGAGGCTCTTAACAGCATAAAAGATGAAGTCAATATAAGGTAGAGGATCAATGAAGCTACATGAAGCTTTTGTCTTCGAGCATTTGCTGGATATAATTTGGGAATGACTAAAAAAAAAACTACCCCAAAAGAAAACAGAGCACCCACCCTTATAAACACCCTGACCTTTTCCCATATTCATCTAGTGTTTAATGTTATCAAATATCTATCTCAGTGTTTCTCAATCTTAGCAACTTTAAAATATGTGGCCTTCAATTCCCAGAAGTTCCCAGCCAGTGTGCTTGCTGGTCTATTGTATTGCAGCCAAATGGTCTAAAATATACGTATAAAATAGGTCACTGAACATAGCATAACAGATGAATGGAAAGAACTTCCATCTGAGTTGGACTTCTCGTGGATTTCTTTGGCAACAATATGGAAATGGTTCATCATTGTCTTTTTTGGCTTCTTAATTTATTCTACTAACTGCATATTCATTTCTTGGTTTTCTCTCATCCAAGGGCTAAAAAGAACTGTTTAATAGCTCATACCAGTTATTTCAGGTATTGTCATCTATTATGAATAGGAAATAAACAAACCTGACAAAGTTAATTTTCATTTTCTGATTGAATGGTCAGCTGACTTACTTCAGCCAGTATGAGACAAAAGATTAATTTAAAATAAAACAGTCCAGAAAGTCCAGATATAGTAGAGCTAAAAGAAAATAGCCTCCCAAAATTCTACCCAACAGTAATATTTCACAGAGAGGATTTATTTAAGGATTTTCCAGGGATGAAGTGGAGTTCTTCAGCTTGGAAGGCCTTATGTTAATGTACTTAAGATGGTATCTTATTTTCTCATTTTTGCCTTAACATAATTTGCACAAAATTACTTAAAATGGGTACTAGAGGTCCCATTTTAAGTAATTTTGTGCAAATGATGTTTTAGGTCAAAAGTAGGTAAGTTCAGCCTTGTAGGAGTTACTTTAATTTTTCTTTTTACTTCCCTGAGATTCAGATACCCAGATTCAAATTCTAAATAGGGAAGGGGAGAAATATATCTCTAAAATTAAAATACAACTTTTTATATTTAATACCAGAAGTGAATTCATAACTTGCTTTCATACACTATGAGCTGTAGTGTGTATTCCTATACATTGTGAAATCTGGTCAAGGAACTATTGAACAGTTGGTAGAATCAATCTATCTAATATAGCAAAATACATTTTTTTTCCTAGGTCTGGCAATGTGGCGGTAGCGTTGAAGTCCTACCTTGTTCTAGGATTGCCCATATTGAACGAGCCCATAAGCCATATACAGAAGATCTAACATCCCATGTCCGAAGAAATGCATTAAGAGTGGCTGAAGTTTGGATGGACGAATTCAAAAGCCATGTTTACATGGCATGGAATATTCCTCAGGAGGTAGGTTACAAATGGACATCAGTATGACCACATAGCCTTATGCTACAAAACAATATCCAATTCAATTTCATAAGTTTCTTCAAGAATCTGACTTGTGAGACCAAGTGATAACTGATAATCACCAATGTTTATATTGCTAAATTAAGAAGTCTGTCAAGAGAAACATATAAGCCCAAGACAACATGTCACTTAGACAAGTCTAAGAGGATTATCAGTTAGAAACAGTCATTTTAAAATGGTAGCAAGACTGCAATTACATTTAATTATTTCAGCAACTTTATAGTACAAGAACCAGATTAGGATAATTGTATCATAAAAATATGATCAAATAGCCTTGAACTGGTTCAGCAATGAATGTTCATCGCATAATTTGTGTCACCTGAAACTTTGCTCAGTTGTATTTCTAACTGATTTTTTTATTTTTTTATTATTTTTAATATAATAATTCCATCTTCAATTGAACAGTGTGTCATCTGGGTACAAATATCTTTGTTTCTAACTGATTTTGATTCTGCACTAGTTTTGTGCAGGCACAATGCAAGAAATATTGGCTGAACATTAAAAATCAATTTCAGTCATCAATTAATCCATAGCAGTATATCAAGATCATTGAGAGAGAAATTGAGAGTATTGAAATAAAAGAACTATCTCCAGACTTGAATTCTAATATAGGACTGATTTGTTTTGGGAAATACTTTTATTCCCCCACACTTTTAGCAATAGCATCAGCACAGTAGACTTATATACTACTTCATAGTGCTTTACAGCCCTCTCTAAGCAGTTTACACAATCAGTGTATTATCTCCAACAATCTGGGTCCTCATTTAACTGATCTTAGAAGAATGGAAGGCTGAATCAATTTTTACCTCCATAATGTCTTTAATTTTATTAGTGTGCATCATGTAGCAGAAGATAATGCTCTATTAAAATACAGGAAAGAAATCTATTTAAATGCAAGACATCTCTCATTGCATTTAACCTCCCCCTGCCACTTCCATGAAAACAAAAGATGTGCTTTTTCTGCTTCAGACTTCACTGTGTGATGAAATCCTGTAAAATGTTTATTACAATATACCTTGAAATATTTTTATCCCCCCAAAAAAATAATAATTAATGCACTAAAATCAACCCTTTATGAGCCTTCATTCAATCCAAAAGTAATCTTACCACAAAACAGCATCAGGCATTTTTCTTTCATCAATTTTCCCTTTCCTTATCACATGTGCTGTTGAGGTGCCATCAACACTGGATTTAAATGAATATTTCTTGAGTGACAGCAATGTTCTATATAAGTTTTGCAAATGCTTCTAATGAATATGCCATCAAAATGTTTATATTCATATATGAAAAAGATGGACTGAAAAATACGAATCTGTGCATTGATAAAGCCACTCTTCTGCTTCGGCAAGCTAGTAATGTCTGGAAAATGTTCCTGATTTTGTTGACAGAAATGTTTTCCAGACCATGTTACTATTTGATTTTAATTGTTTTGGAATCTGGAAATTGTCTTTTCAGAAACGATCATTGAGGAACTGATTAAAAATTAATACCTGTGGGAAGTTTTCGCTTGTTCACTAAAGTTGAAACCTTAATGAAATAAATGGTTTATGTATGGCAAGAATGACTTTGATATTCCTGACCTTCCTTCTGGCCTTCACGTGTAGGATTCTGGAATTGACATTGGGGATATCTCAGAGAGGAAGGCCTTGAGGAAAAAGCTGCAGTGCAAGACCTTCCGGTGGTATCTTGTCAGTGTTTATCCCGAGATGAGAATGTACTCTGACACTGTCGCCTATGGGGTGGTAAGAGAAATTGTATTTGCTTGAGCAGACTTAGGAAGGAAATAGGGACAAGCGGTTTCCTGCAGGTGGACTGACCATGGCCCACAAAGAAAAGCTTTAAAAACAAAATGTGTCTGTTTATAATAGCAATAGACTTATATAACACTCCATAGTGCTTCACAGCATTCCCTGGACATTTTACAATGTCAGGATATTTTCCTCAACAATCTGGAATTTCATTTTACTCACCTTGAAAAAATGGAAGGCTGAGTCAACCTTGAGCCGGTCAAGATCGAACTCCAGGCTGTGGGCAGAGTTAGCCTGAAATACTGCATTCTAACCACTGCACCACCAGGGCTCTGGTGTTGCAATTACAACTGAGAATGTTGTGATTAATCGGCACTGGATAATAGTGTTCATAATGATATAAGCATTGCCCTGATGGATCAAATCCCTAACTCATCTACTCCAGCAGTCTTATCTTACAATGGCCAACCAACTGAATAAGGAAGCTGACTAGTCATTCAGTAGATAACCTTTAGAGGCAGTCACACTGCCATCAAGCCACTGATCCCCATGATTTCCATAAGTTGGTCTACCTCTTTTTTGAACCCAGTTATGTTGGTAGTCAGCACCAAATCTCATGATAGCACATTCCAAAGCTTGTATAAAAATATTTTGGCCTTAAAAGGGGGTGGGTGGGTTATGTGAATGTTGTATTTTTGTTCTGTTATGTACAAAACAGTAGTATTTTGTAGTACTGTGAAACAAGTTGGATATTAAAAAATTGAATCCAAGGCATTGGGAAGATACTTTGAATACAATTTACATTGTATCATCTGGCAGTAATAATTACTTGATAAGGGTTTTTTGGGGGCGGGGGGGTGGAATGCACATTGATGATCTGAAGTTCAGCTAAAACTGAACAAACCTCTTGTTGGAATCCTAGTGAATTTTGAAATTCTTTTTTAAATTGAAATTCTTTGAACTTTAATTGAAATTTTTTTTTTATTCAAAGTTGGTTGTAAGGTCTTGAAGACCTTACCTTATCCCAGGCCTTGCATTGGGGTGGGTGGAGCTCCCTGTTGGATGTGATTTATCTGTGTTTTTGTATGGAAGGACCAAACCATCTTGGTTTGCTTTCATAGTTTATTATACTGTAAGTTGTCCATAGACAGTTCAGAGTCAGGTGGTGCCTAAATTTAATTAATTAAATATTACAGACTATGCTGAAGTTTCACAGTATACAGTATTAATTCACAGTATTAATTTAAACAGATTAGCTTTTTTTTCTCTCAATGATAATTAAACATCTATTACAAAAGTAGAGTTTCAAACAGGTATAATTCTTGTACTGTTTTAACAAGTAATTTACATTCTTTTTTTCTGAGTCCTTACCCATCCTCTATATATTTCCTAGCTACAGAATTCCCTAAAAAGTGATCTGTGCCTTGATCAGGGACCAGATACAGAAAATATTCCAATCATGTACATCTGCCATGGAATGACACCACAGGTTAGTAAGATTAATCTTGCATTTTATTCACACCCATATGCGGAAAGAACTGTACTGTAACTAGCAGTTATTTTTTTCTACTTCAATACTTTCTAAGACTGTTAATAATAAATGGAAATAATATTTGTTCCTGATGTTAAGTATTATGAATCTCTTAATTAGTGCCTTGTCAAAAAGTCACAATGGACAATTAAGAATGCAGAGAATTGTTGGCATAGACTTTTACTATTCTTCCTGGAAAAAATGTGAATGCAACATTAATGATTTCAGGGACAATTATTTTCTCAATATTTCTACATCTCACATATTAATGTCATTTAAAACACACATGTGCACACACACACTTATTCTTCCAGTAAGTATGCTTGAGTTTATAATAAATGAGTAGAGAATTATAGTTCTTTTGGCTTTTCAAGAAACAATCAGGCATGGAAATCTCATGGTTTAATTTTGGACTTTGTTATAGAAGCATTACATAGCATCACACTAATCATTTCAAATGTTGCTATGAGAGTTTTATTTTAGAGCTATCTATTCTGATTTTCTAGAAGAGCATGTTTTCTAGATAATACAAGATGAACCAGGAATAAAGAGATCCAAAGACCATTAGAAACTAGAGGGCTGCACTTGTAGTAAATAATATAAATGTTTGCTTTCCGGTTTAGTTCCTTTTGAGAGGAGACAGGAAAGCAGCCACCCCAAGGAAAACCTTTTCTGTGTGTGATCTGTTGAGTTGATTGGAATCTTAGAAATCCTACATGGAATTCCTAGTGGCTTACAGTCCCATATTAAACATACATGTATCACTGGATGGCATCTATTAGTTATCTTCAGAAGTTTTACTTGTCGAATGTCAAATAGTAATAGAAGTGAATTTGTATGAATCAATGCTATCTAAAACTGTATGGTTAAATCAAATTACTGGAACTGTGTAATTGTGAATTGATAAATATTCATATTGTCCTTAAGATTTTTTTCAAAGACCTTTATCACATTCTTTTTCTTTCTGAGATTCTTATACATTGCCCATACATTGCCAAAAATGTGGTCTACATATTTTATGAAGGGGATGCAAAACATTTGACTAAAGAACCAATGTCTAACAGGAAAAGATTTCTTTAAATTGAGAAATATTGGAAAGTTGATTGTCTTTGTTTAGTTTTTGTTTCTATATATAATCATGAAAAGATATTCAGCCTCTATTTTCACATCTGGTAGAATTGGTTTTCTTGTGTATGTATTTAAGATGTATTTAATATTGATTGTACCAGTGGGGGTACAGTAGAGTAAAATTATGAATGATGAAGAGAAATTTTCAGAATCTGCTTAGACACTGCACAAACTAAAGCTTTTTTCTTCTCCTCCACCTTATTTTAATAACTATCTTTTGCCAAGGGGAAATTCTAACAAAATTCAGTGTTCTTCAAGTAACCAAGTCCTTCTGTTATTCATGAGTTATTAAAATGCCTTTCTTCTTTACCTTCAGGAATTATTTTATAACATATTTTGATGTATCATGAAATTACTTTTGTAGTATTCTAAAAAGACACTGTTGCAAATTCAGACTGAAAAAATGCTTGGAAACTTCCAGATTATATTATAGCACACGTAAAAGGTTTTAATATTAGTATTTATTTATTTTTTGCATTTGATTGACCTGTTTTGCAACTAAGTGCAACATAAATGAGTTCTTGCATAAATGTCCTGTTAGCGTTGTAACTTTTTCCAGAAACTCAGGATTAGCACTATACTTTCATTAATTAGACTTGATGTAGATTAATGTTGATTATAGAAAAAAAAATTATGATCTGAACTACGGTAGATGATTTTCTCCAAAATTGACTTTGATAGATGTTGGCATTTTCAAGGAACTCCTAATTTTGTGTCTTTATTAGCCTATAATTCTGTTTACTATATTTCCTTGTGGGGATAATATCAACATGAAGATACATAGGACAAGTATTAATTTCCAACTATGTTGTCCAGTTTATCAAGTTTGAATACTGATAAGTAGATAGACATGGACCATGTGCAACCCTCCAGATGTTATTGATCTGCATCTCACATCATCTGTTATCATTTAGTTCCAGCTAAAAGAAAACTTTATTGCCCACCCATGTTCTAGAGGTGAAAATGTTTGGCAAAAATGTTTATGAACCAGAATGTATGTGGACATACCTGTCATGGCTTATGTCATGAAAATGTGATAAAACTTCTGCCATTGTTTTTTAGACTAGCTATATCTATAAATAGCTTCCTTTATGCTGACTTTTGCCCAGAGGCCATGGTTAGTGAGATGGTTTCAACTACCTGATGTTGCTACCTTCATCTTCCAGAATTAGAGGATGAACCAAGCAATTACTGTTGAAGCTGAGAGACGATTTAAAATCCACATATATGTATCATTCTTGCAGCTTCCAACATTTGTTTCAATATTTTTCTATTGCTTTTTATTTTAAAAAAATGAACATGGTTTACATAATTAATATATTTTTTAAAAGGAAACAGAAAAAAGTTATAAACCAGTAATATATCCTGCATTGAACAGAATAAAGAAACATTAAAAATAAAAATAAATTAAGAAGATGTATAGCAGCTGATAAGAAACTATAAGAATAGATAAATAAGGTAAAGAAATAAGGAAATATTAAAAGAAAATTTGGCCGAGGACAAGTTAAGATGGCCTATGCATTAGGGCGTCTTAACAAATGGACATAGCATAGCAGATGTTAGTTCAATCTAGAAATTGCATTAGATGAAGCACACTTCAATATTTTAACAAGATGAATATACTGAAACTAATATATACATACTGTGCTATCATTAGCACATTCTAGGGCATCTCCAGAGTATGCTTGCAAAGAAAAATACCAAATGCTCACAGTATCAGAGAATCACTGGGATGTGAAATAGGAAGCTTCCATATTCTGTTTTTGGAGTATTCAATCCAGATGGATATTCCATTGCAGCTGCATTGCTTATTTTACAAAATATATTTTGCAAATACCATTTTACTATATGTTTGTCAGATTTCTTTAATATGTGTTTCTTAGTTGCTGTTGTTTTCAAGCAGTGTTCAGACATTTAAATTACACAAAAGAAGTATCATGTGAAACTATAAAAGTATTTTTTTAGATAGAGACCTAAGTCCAAGGCCAAGAATTTGGAAGAACATTTGAGAAAAGATTGAAGAATATTTTGCATAAATGTTGTGTCTACACACTGTCAGCCAATTTTTAAAGCATCTGTTAGTTACTTGATCCATTAAATGTCAAGTAGTAGCTGGAATGTTATTATGAATTTGGATATAATTCTGCCATTAACTTGTGTTTTATAGAAACAAGTGTCTGAAAAGAAAGACCATTAAGAAAGACCATTCCCTGAATCATATTCTTTTCAAAAGTAATTAGTTCTGGTTTCATTAGAAAGTGAGATGCTTTAATTCTATCATTATGTTTTCTCTTCTTTGCCTATCAAGGACATTTTTTCAAGTATTTATAGAAATAACATTACAGGATCAAGTTAATGGAAGTTAATGGAATGAAAAGTTGCAATTTTTTTCCCTGTGGAAATGACCTGCAGTTAATGATCTGAACTCTTCTGCTATAAGCTTTGGCGCTGTTATCAATATAACTGTCTTTATTTCCTATTAAGAATACGTTGCTCCCTTTGTGAAATACAATTGCATATTCAAATATTAAAAAGTATGTATTGTTAGGGTTCTATCCCCATTACTTTCCAGATCTGTACAATCATATTTCTCAAAATGTTTGCAACAGCACCATGATGTCTAACTAGCCTTTGACATGACCCTGAATCAAATTTGTTTTTCAGGGCAATCCCTTCCATTCCATCTAATATTAATTACCATTGATTTAATGATAGGAAGCCTTTCCCCTCCACCCTTTATTCAAACAGAGTTTTTCCTTTTCCCCATCAAAGGGAAGGTAGACTTTGGAATGCAGCTCTCAGATATACTGTATTCTTTTCCCCTTTAGGTGAAGAATGGGCTGCCCCCATTCCAACAGAAAGAAAATGCTTACACGGAGCCTCCATCTACATGCTCCTATACGTGGTAGGGCCTGTGCCAATTGGAAAAGTCAATAATGCAATAATTGGACTTAGGTTATAAGACATGCCAGCAAGTATTAGGAAGTGATCTGGCACATATGTTGCTAGTGCCATTCTTTATTTAATTATCCCACCCTATACCCTTGCCTATAGATAATAATCTTGCTAAACTAAAACTAAACTAAACTTGCATCATTAAAGAACCAGAAGTTCTAGGGAAGAGCTGGCTTGACTGTCTTCCTTCCAATCACACTATCTAAATTTCACTGTCTCTTATTCCTCTGGAATGCACTTCCTTGCTCCTGGAAATCTAGATATCACAGTATGAGGATTATGCCAAATCCTGCAGGTTTGGGGCAGCTTTAAAAAGAAAAGGATGTTTATTTTAAAAAAAAAAACTTTGGAGGTGAGCAGAAACTATAGTAAGGCACCAAATTCCTAATATAAGATATCTTTGTGTTTTATCATATGTCTGAACTATCCCATTTTTAAAGATCATTTGAAACAAAAATCACTGAGGTAATGCCAAATTTCAGCTTTGTGTAATTCAGTTCTGACAGTCATTTCAATAGAACGCTATTAAACAAAGCACTCTTGTTACTGAAAATTCTAAAAAAAAAAAGCTCATATGCATCAAATCAGCATTTGTTTTCTGAAAACAAAATGAGCAGGTAATCAAATTAACAGTGTTTCTGTGGTTGGCCATTTAAGCGTACACTTTACTAATCAACTTGGACACAGATAATCTATCATTTGAAAGTAGGGGAGGGTGGGCTCTAAAAGCTATTTAAACAGTGTCTTTGCAGGGACCATCAAGTTTTGGATATTTGCATAAGCAGAGGAAGAAATTTTTCTCAGATAAATTGGTTCATTTCAAGAGATATTAGGCAGATATATTCTGTTAGGGCAGAGTCTATCCTTGGCAACAGATGGAAAGGTCACTGGACTTCTACAAAACACTGGAATAAATTGTACATGAATGTGTTAATGAGAATTTTATTTTTGTATTTTGTTCTTTCAGATTGCATGTCTCCTCTTTTACTCTCTGTAATTAAGCATATGCCTACAGGCCAGATACAGCTATAAATATCTATTCTACCTCAATCTCAGGGCAAAAAAAACCCAGCAGATTCAATTCTGCCAGATAAGTTACTTTGCTGGAGACAGAAAAATAATCAATTCATATGACATACACACATACTTACATACATACATACATACATACATACATACATACATACATACATGATTTGCCTATTGCAAACACAGGACATAGAATCCTGTTCTATGCATTAATAGGTCCCATGGCTAAACTTGGCTATCTTCCCACATTATCAGGTCAACAAATTTTGGGCCACTCTTTAAACAGACTTCAGAATCAACTGCTTCATGTTTACATAACAGTTCTATCTGGTCTAGATTGGTGATCTGATTTGCCAGTTTCAATCTTTGTACCAGTATCACCTCATACTTTATACCAGCTATAAAAACCTTTTGTGGCATCGGGACAGGTTATTTGAAGAACCACTTATCTCTAAAATTTTTCCCCACATTTAATAAGTTTCAGCAGAATGGAAGCCATTGAAGTCTAGATAGTGCCATCCATCAGGGTCTTGGAAACATGCCTCCTCTGTCTATATGCCCCCAGAGATCCATATGGTTCCCACCCTTACAAACTTCTGAAAGACACTGAAAATTTCTCCCAGATTCTGGGAGAAATGCTAGTTGATAACCCCTTATAAGATGTCTGCGTGTTTTTTTCCTGGACAGGTATCATGTTCCTCTTTTTGATTGTTTTGGCTTGTTATTACGTAAGGTGTCTAGAGTTGGTTGGAATGAGATATTATTTAAAACTATGTGAATAAATTCATGGAACATTCTCCTTTGTCACTGGATCTAGGAGGTACCAGGTATGTCTTCTGTCAGTCCCTAGTTGTGAGTATCTTGGAGGGCATTCTATTTCACTTGTTATTTCCATTTCGATATTAGCTGGAGTTTATAAATTCCGCCCCCCCTTACAATCTCTCTATCTCTCTTTCATCCTACCTGGGAATCTCAGAAGTAAGAGCTGGAGCTAGCAGATGTCATGCAAAAGGAAGACATGTTCTCTTTTTTGCCCTCATGTCCTCCTTCCAATTCCATTTTATCATTTGTATATGTTCTTGAAAATGAAAATGAAGATTGTTGTTCTTGAAAATGAAGATTGTTGGAAAATGATAAAATTAGAGTTGGAAAAAGCAATTTCATATATATATATATATATATGTTGTATGTTGTGCCTCCAAGGTTTGAACCAGGTCAGTCAGCAGATGTAGGCTCGAGTGAGGAAGAAGATCTGGCATTGAGATTCGAGCCTGCATTACTGAGCGACGTTGAGAGGAGTCTGGGGGAGGAGGAGGAGTTGAATCTGAGAGATGAGCCTGATTTATTAGAAGTTTCAGAGGCGTCTTCCTCTTCTGGAACTCCCTCCCTGATTGCACCTCAGGTGTTAACTGTTAATCAGGAAAGTGTGCCAGAGGCTTCAAGCGATGATGAAACTGCCGGATGCTGGCTTGATGCTAGGACTAGGAGAAGATTGAGACGTCAATCTCAATTAGAAAAGAGACGTCCAGCCAAGGATTAATTAAAGAGACTGACACGCCCCTTCAGGGGATATATAAGGAGCGTGTTAACGCCTCTCCCCCACTTGAAGCAAAGTGTATTTTTGGTGCGAAAGAATTGCGTATGGCTGCGGCATTGTGATTTATGGACAGTTCAGACTTGCCAGACAGATTCCAGGAAGACTGCCAAGGACTTTGAAAACAAGCAGTTAATTCTTTTGGGTCTGGTTTTGGTTTGCTTGAATATTTGAACTTTGGATTCTCACCTATGGATACAGGTGAGACAGAACATATGTGTGTGTGTGTGTGTATGTATGTGTGTGTGTGGTGCATATATATATATATATATATATATATATATATATATATATATATATATATATATATATGTATGTATGTATGTATGTATGCATGCATGTATGTATATATGTATATATATATAATATATAGTATGTATATATATATACTATATATATATAGTATATATATATAGTATTTAGGTTTCTTCAGGTATTTTCCCACGTCTTAATATTTGTGCTTTTATTATAGCGATGTTTCGGCAGAATCTCATCTGCCATCCTCAGGCTTGTGTATTGGGTTCTTTTTAATCTTGTGTGTCAGGCTTGGCAGCCTTTTTTTGTTTGAATTTGATGCTGGCTTCCTGCTTTATTTGAATGGTTTTTTCCTCATCCTGATTGGCTGGCAGTCTAGATCTGTTTTTATTGGTTTTTGAGTTGCTGTGTTCTTGATTTCTTGGCAGCATTGTGTTTTGTGCATTGGGGTTTCTTAGTGCAGCTTGGTTTCTTGAGAATGGCTGATAATTATTTATTAGGAAGCTAGGTTTTATTTGGGTAGCTGGCTAAGACGTGTTTGGGCTGGGGGTATTGGGGGGGGGGTCTGTTTGTGTTTAGGTGCTTGCCTGGATTGTGGTATAGAGATTTTTTTGTTTGTGAGTGCCGGCTTCCAGATAATTGACAGTCTGGTGGAGTCATCTCTTCTATTTATGCTTTCAGGTCTTTTTTCAATCTCTATGGCTTCTCTGATAAGTCTGTAGCTGGGGTTTTCTATAGCGGCTAGGGTTTTGGTGCCATTGAAGTTGATGCTATGACCTATGGCTTTCATGTGTTGGATTAGTGAGGAAGCTTTTTTACTGTATTTTTGTATTCATCCAGGCGGGTACTTATTCTTCTGTTGGTTTGTCCTATGTATGTGGCAGGGCATGATGCACAGGGGATTTCATATATGCCTTGGTTTTCTAGGTCAATTTTATCTTTGGGGTTTCTTAGGATGGCTGCTATTTTTCTGTCCATTTTGAAGGCACCCAAACAAAAAACAACTGCCAAGCCTGCCACACAAGATTAAAAAGAACCCAATACACAAGCCTGAGGATGGCAGATGAGATTCTGCCAAAACGTCACTATAATAAAAGCACAAATATTAAAATACCTGAAGAAACCTAAATACCATACATATAAATACCTGCGAAAACATAAGAAAACGTGTGTGTGTGTATGCAGGCCAAGTACATTTTTTTGCAGTTCTTTGCTCTACTTTTTGTTATGGATAGCTAGAAATCAAACAGTAAGTTCTCTTTTTTTCTCTTCCCATTTGTCCTTTTTTCCAATTGTCCATGTCCTCTTTTGCTTATTCAGATATCCAGCAACCCTATTTTGGCTGAAATTGGAGAGATTTGTCTTCTTCCTCTTCTTCCCCTTCTTCCTCCTTTCTTTTCTTGATACCAGACAATAGGAAGCTCTTTTCTCCATTAGAGATTGCTCAATTCAGGAGTCTCCCTTTCAACTTGCAGGACATGTATTTTTCATTCTTAGTGGTTTTAAACATTTCTGTATTCCATTCTCCAAATCAGTCTCTCTTTTCCTAGGAGTCAAAACTGCTAGCAGACTCCGGAGCCATCTACACTACAGTATGTGAAATGTTTTATACCCCTGAGGGTATAAATAGCAAATAGTGTAGGGCTATAGGTTAGCAGTGTCAATATCTTCTTTTACCTCCCCATGATTTTTTCATATCTAGGTGATCCTTTTAGTAAATTAAATATTCCAGCCTGCTCCTTCTGCACTAAGAATCCCAAATATACCTTTAGGTGAGAAGGTCAGTGTAGAAATGTGATGACTAAACGAATAAAAATATATTCTTACCTTGAATTCTTCCTCTCCATCCTCCAAACAAGATAGGGGAGATGGCAAGGCAGAGGTGCACAAATGGCAATTTGGGACAGGAAGAGCTTCCGGAATCAAGTACAAATGAAGGAACACTAAGTATGTTTTCAATATAGCCTGAAGCTTCAGGCAAAGAAGTATAGATCTGCTCTGTGCGAGTACAGGAAACGGTCTAATGAACTTAGCATTCAAAAAAAGGTTGTATGGAGGAAAGAAACCTTACAGAAAATCAGACATACTCCTCAACATTAACGGGGTAGCTTTGTGGTGAAATAATAAAATTTAAGGCACTTGAATGAAGCTTTGAGGCAATCTAGCTGATCCTTGAGGCTTTAACCAGCTTCACAATTTTTTTTTTGAGGAAGCATAGCCCGTGAGCTAGGGGAAAGCTGGGAAGCATTTGGCCACAAGTTTGGATGCTAGCTATGACTGGCTTGAATGAACTGGGTTATTACAAGCAATGTTGACTACCATAAAAAAAGATTAGGGCAATGGTTTTGGTGGTGGTTCCATTAAGAATGGAAGAATTGCCATAAGGGAGCATTTGTCCTCTCACCATCTGACCGACAGGGCAGCAGACAGATGGTGCTTTATATCCAAGAGCAGAAAAAGAGCTTTCAAAAAACATTCTGCAAGTGTTGGCCTTTTATCAGAAAGGAGATGGTTGGTCAAGCCAAATTTCCACAAAAACTAGTTGAGCGATCTGAAGTACTGAAGGGAGAAGAAAGAATGAAATGATCCCTTTTACAAAAGTTGTTAGGGATCACCAGAGTGGCATTTAGACTGTTCATTCATGGCAGATTTATACTGAACACCATGGCTTCCCCTACAGGGAGGGCAAGAAAAAATTCAGTTGACATTTGGTAAGTGGCAAACATGGGCTTTAGTCCATTACATAAACTGCAAACAAGATAAAAAGTTTTACATATATAGGCATATTCAGTTGGAGTTGGGGGGTTTAAATAAATAATCATACATAAGTGATAAGACCTGCCAGCAGTAGAACATAGGAAGCAAGCCCTCTCTATTTATCAGCTCCCAGTTTTAAATCTTAAGCCTATTCCTCCCAACATTATGACCCAGGTTGTTCTGGGTAATATGCTGACACTGTTAGCTGCTTAGAGAGGGCTGTAAAGCATCATGAAGTGGTATATAAGTCTTAGTGCTATTGCTATAGAATTCCAGTGTCTCCCATTTCTTGTTTTTAACTGTTCAAGTGTCCTACAATTTCAGACGACAGCCAAAAAGGGTGGGGGGAGGGGGAAGCAAAAAGAAAATGACAGCTCAGTTTTGAAGGGAATATGTGGAAACATCTTTCTAAAGATCTGAGAGCAAAGCCAATCATTTCTTTTCCGTTTCCACTCTGATGAGAAAGATATAAAAATGATATTATTCCAGATCTTAGGAAATCTATTCCATGCTTGTTAATTCCAAAATCATTTTAAGGATATATTGACTTTTTTTTTTCATTTTGTATCTCCAGGAGCAATGAAAAATAATATTAGTGTGAAACCTAGTTTATAATCAGACATAATAGCAGAGAAACAGCAGAATGCTCTAAGACAGTTATATTAATTTATTGTTTCAGAAGCATTGTTTTTATGTGGTTTGTAAATTATACATTAGGGCAGAAGATTCCAATTTGTTTACTTTGGGATATTTGTGCTCTTTCATACATTTTCATAGATCCTATGAATCATAACATCTAAAACACATATGGAAGTAGTTTGGTTGTCTCAAACAGGGTATTACTTTCTATTGTGCTGGTAATTGCTAAAGGTTAGAACAGCTTATGGCAGTGATTAGAGAAGCATTATGAGCTTTTTCTGAAATTAGTATGCAGCAATGAGCATTTGGGCACTTCAATTCACAGACAGTCATTCACAAACTGGTACATGATACAAGTTAAAGACATTTTTAAAATTCTGAGCTTCAGTTATATATGATATGTAATGTATGTGTGTAGGTGTGGTAAATTCACTGATTATTCATTTATGGAAGTTTTAAATCTATTATCACATGTAGGATTTTCAGACATAAGTCATGCAAGATAATCATTTTAAATATACTACCCCTTATGCATAGTCCTTAAAATCCAATAATCTGTTTTTGGGGGACTGTCATGTTTTAAACATAAGCGGGCAAAATGAGTCAGTTCACAGTGGTGTGTCACAAAAAAACATTAGTATTTCAATTCAGCGGATGGTATAAAGACATTTCTGAAGCAAATGCATTGTGCCTAATAATATAATACTAATAAGATACTAAAATGCTATAATATGTAAAAGATATTGGATTGTATGATTGTTGAGTTGGTGATTGTTTGACTTTGTGATGTTGATAATGATGAGGGCGAGGACATTCTCTTCCCAATGGATCTTTACCCTAGCACACCATCAATGGTCCACAAATTACAGGTTGGGAACTATCTAGCTAGCACATCCAACATCTTTGTTCCTGTTATTTTCTCCTGTAAGTCTCAGAGTGATGCGGCAAAGTGTCAGTAACTAAACACCATTAGTGTTGGTCTTTTGTTTCATGCAATGGTTTGAAGTGGCACTGCAAATATTCTTCTCTATGCTTGTCAAGATAGAATAGAATAGAATTCCTTATTGGCCAAGTGTGATTGGACACACAAGGAATTTGTCTTGGTGCAAATACTCTCAGTATACCTAAAAGAAAAGATACATTCATCAAGAGTTAAGAATCATAAGGTACAACACTTAATGATAGTAATAGGCAGGGGTGGGATTCTAACAGTTCGCACCTATTCTCTAGAAACGGTTGTTAACATTCTAAGCAGTTCGGAGAACCAGTTGTTAGAAGAAAATACTGGCCTAATCCTGTAAGGAAGGCAGGAAAGAAACATTCTGATGTTGCTTACAGAAACTGCCTCTCCATTAATCCTTATAACATTCTTGGCAGGACTAGATTTCCTGTCTCAGGAACTTCTCTGGAGTTTTTTTCCCCTCCTTTGCTGGTAATTTGCTTGTTTGGAGTGACCATTCAAAGTTACAATGGCACTGAAAAAAGTGACTTATGACCATTTTTCACACTTACAACTGTTGCAGCATCCCCACAGTCATAAGAGGCCAGGCGAGGAGATGCGTGCCTTGATGTGAGTGATATTGAGTTGGCCACGCTCAGCCAATAACATGACCACCAAGCCATGTCCACCCAGTCACATGACCACCAAGCCACGCCCACCACCTAAGCCACACCCACAGAACTGGTTGTTAAAAATTTGAATCCCACCCCTGGTCATAGGGTACAATAAGCAATCAAATCATACTTGGAAACAGTCAATATAAATCATAAGGATGCAAGAGACAAAGTTACAGTCATACAGTCACAAGTGGGAGGTGATGGGTGATAAGGAGTGATGTGAAGATTAACAGTAATAGTAGTGCAGACCTTGTAATAGTTGAACAGTGTTGAGGGAATTATTTGTTTAGCAGAGTGATGGCTTTCGGGGGGAAACTGTTCTTGTATCTAGTTGTTTTGGTGTGTAGTGCTCTAAAGCGTTGTTTTGAGGGAAGGAATTGAAACAGTTTATGTCTGGGATGTGAGGGGTCTGTAAATACTTTTACAGCCCTTTTTTTGACTCGTGCAGCATACAGGTCCTCGATTGAAGGCAGGTTGGTAGTAATTGTTTTTTCTGCAGTCCTAATTATCCTCTGCAGTCTGTGTCTGTCTTGTTGGGTTGCAGAATCAAACCAGACAGTTATAGAGGTGCAGATGACAGACTCAATAATTCCTCTGCAGAACTGTATCAGCAGCTCCTTGGGCAGTTTGAGTTTTCTGAGTTGGCGCAGAAAGAACATTCTTTGTTGTGCTTTTTGATGACTTTTTGATGTTAGGTGTTCATTTTAGGTCATGTGATATAGTAGAACCTAGAAGGTCTACTACTATGAAGGTCTCTACTGTTGATACAGTGTTGTCTAGTATTGTAAAAGGTGGTAATATGGGTGGGTTTCTTCTAAAGTCTACCACCATTTCTACGGTTTTCAGTGTGTTCAGTTCCAGATTGTTCCGGTTATACCACAAGGCAAGTTGTATAACCTCCTGTCTGTATGCAGATTCGTCGCTGTCTCGAATGAGACCAATCACTGTTGTGTCATCAGCAAACTTCAATATTTTAACAGATGGATCGTTTGAGATGCAGCAGTATGATGCAGCCCTCAACCAAACACAACTCCAAATATTCTTTTGTACTTATATAATGAAATATTATAGTAATATTTATAATCTGCAGGGAAAACTTATGCAACTCTGTGTATGTTGCAATCATAGGTTGAAAGAAGAAAAGGAAAACTATTCTTGCCTTTCAAAATTTCAAACAAATTTAACAAAGTAAAACAATGATCTAAATAGCATGCAGAAGGCACTTCTTCATTTTTATGCTTGCTCTGGCTTATAACATTTTAATAAAGCATTTATAAAAATACTACGGAAACTAAGATAAGGATTTAGTTGAGGATATCGTGCACCAGTTTGTTTGTTTTTTTAACTAAAAGAAAGCTGTCAATACCCGACTGGACAAAAAATGAATATATCATGTTGACAGCTGCAACTAAAAACTAAAGAAAACAAGTACAAGCAAAAACAGCAAGTAGAGGATTGCTCCTTGGGTTGCAGTCTGTGCTGCAGATTCCGGAGAATTTATTTTCAAGTATATATGTATGCAATTACAGTATTGTAATGTCATTTAATTGATTTTAGGATAAATTTTCTCTAATGCCACTTTAAAATAGGACTTTTATTTTCTGAAAAAAAGTCAAGCAAGTAAAAGTGAAAGCGGAGGAGGGGAAGGGGAAGGGGAAGAAGAGGAGGAGGAAGAAGCTAATTTGGTGACTTGCCTTCATTGATAAAAATGGGACAGAGGAGTATTGCTTCCCAAATACTTTTAAAGGTATGCTTTACATAAACATCATTGAATGAATCACATCCCTTCCAAGTTTGGTACACTTTAATTTTTATCTGATTCAAGTCATTTCGCAATTTACAGGTAGTCCTGGTGGTATGATGGTGCTGAACGAATGCTAAGTGACAACTGGTCCTTCATGTTCTGGCCAAATCAGCACCTCCACAGTGATATGATTATGTTCTGGATGCTTGGCAACCAATTCACATTAATACCGTATGTAGCAGTAAGGATACTGAAGGGTTCTCATAGTTCCTGCCATCTTACTTTTCCTTCAGAGCAGAACAAGCATAACATCAAGCACCCTTTTGTTGCACTGCTAAATACCTGGGCGGGGCAATACATAGAATCTGAAAAGTAAGACTTATCAGCCTAGCAGCTTGACAGTTAATATGTATTGATGTGCTTAAGATGCTTGGTGCAGACTAGGGATATCCAGGTTCAATCCCCACTTGACCCCTGAAGTTCATGGCTGACTTGGGGCAAGTTACTGTTTCTCAGTGCAACATTGTGGTTCTAGTGGGATCAGCCATCACAAACATTCTGAGGAAAGATAGCTTTATTGGTGAAATAAATAAATGCTATGAAAAAAATGTTACCAGTAGAAATAAACATTTCTTCCATTCACTTATCAAATCAAATTAACCCTTATTACAGCCATACTCCAGCATACTATTAAGTTACTTATGTTTTTTCTCCTTAGGAGTTTTTGTGGGACTCTAGATAAGCATGGCAACTTGTGTTTTACACATATGCTGAACCAATTTGCCATCCACAAATTATTCTGAAATGCGTACAATGTGCATTTTAATTGTATATGGAGATAAACATGTCTGCAGATTTTTTTAAAAAAAACAGCAAACTGTGATTGTGTTCCTAGATTTTAGTCTCCTACCACTCTGTGCAGATTTGTATTTTACACATTTCGTATTCAGCAGTATTGTGCACACTGCAAACTTGGTTTATATAGAATGAAGAGGAATATGGGTAACATTTCATTCTCTGGCTGAAAAGTAGTGGAATCATGTAATTTAATTAGATCTTGCTTTTATACTATGTTTTTCTGTGTATGCATCTTTGTAATTTTATCCACAGTTTCACTTGATCATCTTGTTTATTTTCCACATACATATATAAATATACGGTATGTTATATAAACTGACACAAAATATGAAATCCATATGTGGTGTGTAATTAATGTACAAAAATACACATTCAAAAGGACCACACAAATTAAGACAATATATGATGAAGGTTCACAGAGACAAACATTTTTTGTTTTTTTGTTTTTTAGTTTCGTTAACTCTATGCAATTGTCTTTCATTCTAAAAGAAAAGTGTATCATGTTGATGCCGTTACCTTGCTTCCTTTCATCCTTGCACTGACTTGCTGCTGTTTCACATTTTATATTCTTCCACTGCTGAGCTTTTGAAAATGTAAAGGCACTTACAAATCAGAGTAGGTTAAGTTATTCATCCTCACACTTTTAAATGTACAAGCAGCCCTTATTTCCAGGTAGTCACACACACACTCACACACACACACATATAAAATATGTCTAAGGTATATGACCTATTACTTTGTTGTTTGTATGTATATTGAGAGCTTATGCACCAGAGTCAAATTCCTTGGCCAATAAAGAATTCTATTCTAAAGAATTCTATTCTATTTAATAACCACAGTTAAAACTAGCAACTCGGTTGTTAAGCAAATTGGCTCCTAAGTGAAACTACAATTGTGTTTATGATCTTATTCAACTTTCCTTTGCTCTTACCTGTGGAGATCTAGGGGTGGGATTCTACCAGTTCGCACCTATTCGCTAGAACCGGTTATTAACATTCTAAGCAGTTCGGAGAACCGGTTGTTAGAAGAAATTACTGGCCTAATCCTGTAAGGAAGGCAGGAAGGAAACATTCTGGTGTTGCTTACAGAAACTGCCTCTCCGTTAACCCTTATTACATTCTTGGCAGGACTAGACTTTCTGCATCAGGAACATCCCTGGAGTTTTTTCCCCCTCCTTTGCTGGTACTTTGCTTGTGTGGAATGACCATTCCAAGTTACAATGGCACTGAAAAAGTGACTTATGACCATTTTTCACACTTACGACTGTTGCAGCATCACCACAGTCATGAGAGGCCAGGAGATGCGTGCCTCGATGTGAGTGATGTTGAGTTGGCCACACCCAGCCAATAACATGACCACCAAGCCATGTCCACCCAGTCACATGACCACCAAGCCACACCCACCACCTAAGCCACGCCCACAGAATCAGTTGTTAAAAATTTGAATCCCACCCCTGCGGAGATCTTAGCAATAACAATAGTACTTAGACTTATATACCGTTTCAAAGTGCTTTACAGCCCTCTCTAAGTGGTTTACAGAGTTAGCAAATTGCCCCCAACGTTGCCCTCATTTTACCGACCTCAGAAGGATAGAAGGCTGAGTCAACCTTGAGCCTGGTGATATTCGAACTGCCAAACTGCAGCAGGCAGGCAGCAGAAATAGCCTGCATTACTGCATTGTAACCACTGCGCCACCGTGGCTCCTAAATGTGGGGATGGGTTGCAAAGTTATTATTTCATCACCATTGTAACTGCAAGTGATCACTAAACAATACAATCCCTAAATGAGGATTGCCTGTACATTTAAAAATGTGAAGATGAATAACTTAATAGCTTAACCTACTCTGAAGCCAGGCAGCTGGAAAGGCAAAATTCCTGTGTCAGGGGTGTCAAACTTGCAGTCCTCAGGCTGGATGTGTCACACACTGGCCACGCCCACCCCTGGTTTAGTGAAAGGGGGGAAAGTTGTGATATGCCATGTGATGACAACGTGATGCCGTGAGTTTGACACCTCTGTCCTATGTGAAATTTCATCGTAACATAAGATATTTTTTGGGTACAAACATGTTTCATTGAATAAACTATATCAAACTAAGTGACACACCATGATTTTCAGACTGGGTTCATAAAACACAAGTATTTCGAATCAAGCCAATCACATTTTGATAAAGTGTTGCATATTGTGTGAGCCCAACAATAATCAGTGCATTTTTCTTGTCAAGAATAGTCCCAAGATCCTATTTTCTAGGAGAAGACATAGAAAAATACATTTATGTCTATGAGACATAATAATAATTAGTTGGTGAGTTATCTATTGTTGTCAATGACTAGATCATATAGTACATATTTAGTATCTTCTTTGCAAGACCCAGTACTATGGAAAGTATTTGAAATGTTGATTCATCAATGCATTTTAAAGATCTTTTTTTCAAATGTCAATATTTTTTTCTGTTTATTGATTTCTATTTTGGATAAAATGTTCTTTTGCTGGGATACACAGTGTTCACCTCAGGCTCATTTTTGTCCCAGAACAGATTGTTACATATCCACATTGTAATAAACCTGCTAGGTGCTTGTCCACAAACTTAAGTGAGAAGATATCCTAAGTAAATTGTTCAACTAAAGAGGGAATATGTAATTATTTATTATTTATTTTTATCCCACCTTCATTAAAGGAGTTAAAGGCTGAAATATATACCATGATTTTACATTTCTCAGTCTTAGTTCAGAACAGGTAATGTCTGTTGATGCTTTATCTTACTCTGAAGAGGTGTTATGATAGAGATTTTTTATTAGGGATACCAGACAAAAACCAATAATCATGTCTCTCAATTTGTCCCAGAGTTTAGGGTGGGAATTAAATCAAAGGAGGCTTTAAATACAATAAATATCATAGAGAACATCCCTGTGGAGATACTGGTATATTTCTCAACTGAATTTTAGAAAAGTATATATCTATAGTTGTTATTTAGACTTCTATTTCTATGCCACTTCAATCAAATCTTATTTCTGCCAGTTCTCCATTGATCAGTAGTGCAGATGTTTGTTGGTGGTATGTAAGAGTCTGGTGGAAGATTGTTAAATTGCTGTCTCCTATTCCCTTTCTTGAGCATTGGTGCAGTAATGGCCTCTTCGCAGGGTTGTTTGATCTACACTAGTAAAAGCAAAATCAAGACTTCTGTATTTGGCTTTACATGGACTGCTCTTGAAGACCACCAGAAATTCCAATTGGTGCAAAATACATGTACCCACATATTAATGATGCAAAATGCAGTTACCTGCATGTTTATAGGACCGTCTCCTTCCTGTCATTTAACACTTGTGCTGCAGAGATGCATATTATTCAAGATGGTGGTTGTTAATATGTTTCAGTGCATAGGGATATATAAAATCAGACAGATTTTTGCTGCCTAATCTAAGCAGAGAGTACCTGTTGGAGTTCCCATCTACTGAAAGATATCTCAGAAAAGAATATAAAAACGGTATTCTGTGTAGGAATTCCCACCTTCTGGGGCAGAAGTGGTTCCAAAGAAAGGGAGCTCCCATATAGGAAACCCCCTTTCAAGTGTTAGCTTTCCAGAAATGTGTAAAACTTTGCTACTTGAGAGGACCTTTGGGATCTGGTTATATAATGTTATTGTGTAACTGTTATATTATGGCATATTGTTGTGTACGCATTGCTTTTCATTATCTTGTGGCTGCAGCTCCTACTATTACCTAGAGCCGTGATGGCGAACCTATGACATGCGTGCCACAGGTGGTACGCAGAGCCATTTGTGCCGGCATGTGAGCTGCAGGCAAACATCTCACTGTGCATGCATGTGCCTCACCGCTGATTTTCAGTTGGTTTGAGGCCTTTTAGGCCTCCCAGAGGCTTCAGGAAGGCTTCTGCGGGCTTTTCAAGCCGAAAACTAGGCCCGTTTCATCACTTCCTGTTTTTCTGGAAATACCGGAAGTGATGAAACGGGCCTAGTTTTCATCCTGAAAAGCCTGTAGAAACCGGCAGAAGACTTCCTGAAGCCTCTGGGAGGCTGAAAAAGGCCTGAAACCGGCCAAAAATCAGCTGTGAGGCACAGTGCAGGTAAGGGGGCAGTGGGGGTGGGGGGGGTAGGGATTGTGCGCGCATGAATAGGAGGTATGGGGGCACACATTGTCTTCTGGGTGCTGGCAGGCAAGCACAAGCATGCAAGCGCATGCACAATTTTTGGCACAGGAGCCCAAAAAGTTTAGCCACCACTGACCTAGAGTCTTTTAAGGCTGAGGTTTTAAATTTTAGAAACAATTAAAAATAGCAATAACCATTTACTGACTTCTTGCTAACTCAGGATAAATCTATTGCTAACATAACATTCATTCATAACTTTGGTGTTCAAGTCTGTCAACCTCAGAGGGCTGACACTGCCTTGAGTTGCTCTTTGGAAACTTGGCTTTTCCCACAGGCACTGTGTTCAGCTGAATGGGTGATCACCTTTAATTGGGAATGACAACAAGTATTTGTTTTATGGACATATATTGTTTTATGGAATGGTTCTTTTAACTTTGTAAAGCCACCCAGAGTTGCTTGGATTTGGGCTGACCTCAAAAAATTTTTTTAAAAAAACCACAGGCAATCCTTGTTTAACAGTTAGGACTGCCAACTTCATGGCTAAACAAAGCAGTCATAAAAATGAAAACTCACGTGACCATGCCAACTTACAAATTTTTCAATAGAATAAATAAAGTATAAAAAACAAAAAGATTTCTCCTTCCAAATTAGATATTGTATCCAACAGATAAGGAGGTATATATTGTAAATAACTGACAAAATAAAAGTTAATGCTGCAAGAGAAATGACTTTTTTCTATGATATACTTATTAAACTGTCCAAAACATATTATAAATGGAACAGTGTATTACTTAAAAGCAATTTAAGCTAATTCTAATTTGTCAAGACAGCAACATAAATTTAGCACATAAATAATCGATTTTCAAAAGCTTCTCTTTTTTTTTAATATTCACAGTCGTGGAATAAGAGGATTACGGATTAGTAAGTGGTTAAGAATAGACACAGTAATGAGGCAGGAGAAAGTGATGAATTTTATAACTAAAGAAGTACTAGGATATTTACTGGGACTTAAGCTATTTAAATAATCTGGAACTACTGGTGGGTAGTGAAGGAATTAAGCTTTTCAATGACACCAAATTATTAATATGGGGGAAATTGAAGCAATGAAGAGCTGGATGAGAAGTCTAGAAAATTACAAATAGTATGGAATGATACACACTGGGACAAAAAACAATTAAGAAAATATAATGTAATAGATGCACGGTAAGGATCTAAACCATGTGTGCATTTGTGAGCCTTGAGGTCATGGTGGGTAATTCATTGAAAACCCTAGTAATTTATAATTGTGTTGTGTTAGTTATTCAGCTAAAAGCCATGTTGATAATTATAGCAGAAGGATGACATATAAATAAAGATAAGTAAGGTATACAGAACATAAAAAGAGCTCATAATATGTAAACTGTGATTTTTCAACCATTGATAGTCGCCACATCTCAAAAAATCACATTATAAAGTTGAAAAGAGGCATGAATGCAACTGAAAATCAAAATAAATTGACAATCCATTGCATCTGGGATAAACTGGGCAAGGAAGTTATATTAATTTTACTTCAATTTTACAAGATCCATAGTGATTGGTCTCATTTAAGTCAGTGGTTGCCAACCAGTGGGCCGGGGACCACTGGTGGTCCATGAGAAAATTTTGGCGGTCCGCAGAGAAATGTCACCCCCAAAGCACCCCCCAAAGCAATTAATCCAGGCTGCGCGGGAACACAAGGCTTGCATCGCTTGCATTGAGAACAACACGAAGTAGTGAGGGGAGAGGGGAAAGGGTTAAGTGGGGGAACTTGCCCCATTTGCCCCAAGCACTTCGCCTGGCCACCGGGCTGCTTCTTTCCACTTCTTTTTTCTTCTGCTTTTAGCTGCACTCAAGGAAAGCAGCAAAGGTCTTTCTTTCTCTCTTTCAAACCGCCAGAAATGAATCTTTGGAACTCTGCAAAGCATCCTGCTCCAAGAGGCTGCGCCAGCGCAACAAGTCTCACAAAGACTCATTTCTGGCGGAGTTGGGGGAGAGAAAGAAAGACTTCTGCTGTTTCTGCTGCTTTCCTTGCATGAAGCCAAAAGTCAGTCTCTCTCTCTCCCTCTCCCTCTCCCTCTCCCTCTCCCTCTCTCTCTCTCTCTCTCTCTCTCTCTGGAGACAGTATCCTGAGATCCCAAATAAAGAATGATTGATCAGTAGGAAAACAGGGTGGGAAATTTTCCTGCAGACTTTTTTTTGGGATTTTCCCAGGGTCTCTGGTCCGTGGGATTTAAAATTATGAGTTTGGTGGTCCCTGAGGTCCAAAAGGTTGGCGGCCCCTGATTTAAATAATGGCTTCATTATACAAATGATGTCATTTGATAAACACACAATTACATTAATAGTATTACATGCTTTCATGTAATCATGAAAATGCCCTTATTTGTATTACTGCAAGTTAATGATGTCATGACACAAATGAGGTCAATTTCATATTTTTAACTTTAACAGGTAATCAGAGATAAGTTTCTTACCACCACCACCACCACCACCCAGCCTGGCCTTCTTCTCACTCTCTCTCAGTTCACCTGACAGGGTTGCTGTTATGAGGAAAATAGAAAGAGGAAAGTGTATTGGGTATGTTCACTGCCTTGGGTTATTTATAAAAACAATAAAGGCGAGATTACATAATTAATTAAATGAAGGGAGGGAGGATAAAATTGCTAGATGCCTAGAAGTATATTCCAGAAACCCATTGCCAGTGGGAACTTTACATTTCAGTTCAGTAGGCTTATTCAAAGTACATGCAGTTTCTGATTTTCTCTGGCAGAGAGAAGCAGAAAGCAGCTTGCGTCTACACGAATAGCATTATCTCTACAGAGCAAAGAATTTCTCTTTTGCTTCATTATTGTACAGCTCTCTGCACCCTTCAGACTTGATGATCAAGAGACTCTCTAGAGTGGTGTGTCACAGCAGACAGGTGTCAAGCACTGTTACAAAGTGCACAATCAGAGATGAAAGAGTCATACAGATTTCAGTAAAGTGTTTTAATGCAAGAATCTTGGAAACAATGATAGAAACCTCCAGCTTTAATAGTGAGTTCATCAAATGGACTCTCCTGGACTGTTTTAAATCTTTTCTTTCTTACTGATTATTTTTCTAGCCAGAAGTGCTCCTTATTCATTATTTTTAATTAATAATTATATTCTACGATTAATTAATTCTATGTTATTAATTAAATCTAGTCTATTGCTTATCTATAATGGTGCAGAAGGAAACTTTTTTTAAAAAAGCCCTTATAGAGAGGCTGAAATATTTGGAGAGTTGCAAATTTAGCTCAGCATTATTTGTTATTAGCTTGTTCATTTTCAGATTATCCTACTTATTCTCTTCAGAATTTCTCCCTTTGTTGAACCTTCATCTGGGAGAAGGGAACCATAAAAAGAAATCAACTAAGTCATCTTCTGAGAGAACACTCACCACAACCTGCTGCCGCTCCTGTGTTGACATTCATGTCTATCAGTGGTGGTATGCTACCGGTTCAGCCCGGTTCAAGCAAACTGGTAGTAAAAATCACTACCAGTTGGGCCCAACCAGTAGTAAAAAAAAAACCTCCAATCAGCTGAGAGTAGGAAAAAAAGTCTCTGACAATCAGCTGAGAGGATAAAAGACCAAAAAGCCCATGGGAGTGTGGGAGGGTTGCTTCTAGCTTTTCTTTCTTTATCCTCTCAGCTCATTGGCTTGTTAGGGTGCGTATGTTAGGAGCGCGCGCCTGCACATGATCACCCACCAAACCATAGTAGTAACTAAAGTAGGATCCCACTACTGATGTCTATATAAGGAGGCATGCCTAGATGTTATCTACATAGCCATCCAGGTCAACAGTGTGATGATTTTCTGAGCCTGGCTAAGCTCCTCTTAGTTGAACACTGTCTCTAGACATGAGAATGAATGAACAATGCTTTATTTATTTATTTATTTATTTATTTATTTATTTATTTATTTATTTATTTATTTGATTTGCCAATTGTTTACAAGATAATAAGTATAAGTGTATACATAGTTGTGAATACATGAAATGGGTACATATAAGAAAAATAAAAGAAGAATAAGAGAAACAATAGGACAGGGACGGTAGGCACGTTGGTGTGCTTATGCACGCCCCTACAGACCTCTTAGGAAAGGGGTGAGGTCAATAGTAGACAGTCTAAGGTTAAAGTTTTTGGGGTTTGGGGAAGAAACTACAGAGTCGGGTAGAGTATTCCAGACATTGACCACTCTATTGCTGAAGTCATATTTCCTGCAATCAAGTTTGGTGCGGTTAACATTGAGTTTGTATCTATTGTGTGCTCTTGTGTTGTTATGGTTGAAGCTGAAGTATTCATTGACAGGTAGGACATTGCAATGTATGATTTTATATACCATGCTTAAATCAGACCAAAGACGGCGTAATTCAAGGTTTTCTAGTTCTAGAATTTCAAGTCTGGTGGCATAAGGTATTCTACAATGAGTAGAGGAGTGGAGAACTCTTCTTGTGAAATATTTCTGGACTTTCTCAATTGTGCTAATATCAGATATGTAATGTGGGTTCCAGACTGTATTCGAGTATTGGTCTAGCAAATGTTTTGTATGCTCTGGTTAGTAGTGTGATATTACCAGAGAAAAAGCTACGTAGGATTAGGTTAACAACTCTTAATGCCTTTTTGGCTATGTAGTTGCAGTGGGCTCTAGCACTTAGATCATTAGAGGTGAGTATTCCAAGGTCCTTTACAGAGCTTGGGTCATCAACAAGATCTTGACTATTCAGCTTGTATTTTATTTTCTGATTTTTTTTGCCAATATGTAAGACAGAGCATTTATTTGTTGAGATTTGAAGTTGCCATTTGTTTGACCATTCTGATACATAGTCAAGATCTTTTTGTAGGGTAGCAGTATTGTCTGTGGTATTGAACAGCTTTACATCATCAGCGAAAAGAACGCAATTGCTCTTAATATGATCACAGAGGTCATTTATGTAGAGTATGAAGAGAGTTGGTCCTAGAACACTGCCTTGGGGGACACCACTATTGACAGGTACAGAATTTGATAGGACGCTCCCAATTTTGACCATTTGTTGTCTGTTTGACAGGAATGCTTCTATCCAGTTATTCAGTTGTCCAGAGATACCATAGGATTTTATTTTTAGGAGTAGTTTGTCGTGTACCACTGAATCGAAGGCTTTACAGAAGTCTATATAGATTGCGTCTATTGCTTTGCCCTGGTCGAGTTGTGTCGTCCATATGTTTTTGCAGTGTAAGAGTTGCAGATTACAGGATAGTTTTTTTCTGAAACCAAATTGTTTATTGGAGAGTAGGTTGTTTGTCTCTAAGTGGAGGATGATGGATTGGTTAATAATTGATTCCATGACTTTACAGGTGACGCAGCATAAGGAGATTGGTCTGTAATTTTCAACTAGGCTTGGGTCTCCCTTTTTGAAGATGGGGATGACTGTGGCTTGTGACCATAGGTTAGGCAAGGAGCTGGTCCTGAAAGATTTTTCAAAGATTATGCTTAGAGATTTGGCTATGGCAGTGGATAGCTTTTTTAAGAAGTAGCACATATTCCATCCGGTCCAATAGATAGAGATGGTTTTAGATTGCGTAGTGCTTTTTCAACATTGTCTTCTGTAAAATCGATATGTATTAGATCATTGTTGTTATCTGTGGTATGGCTAGGAAACTGAAGAGGAAACTGAAGAGGGAGAGGAAATATCAGCGCTCCTGAGAATTAAATACAAAAGACTCCCTAAACACTGAATCATTGGGATTTAAAGAAGAGCTTTCACAATCCCATTATATACTTTCTGTAAAGGTCATTTTAAGAAAATCAAGCTTTTAGGTGCACAGGAATTTCACAAAGCTTTTGAAAATCTTCAGAAAAAATATTCAAATGTTGGCTTACATATTATCCTTCACTTCCCATCTTTGACTAAAACATGAAATCTTCGTTTCTTTGAATTAGAATTCTATGTTGTTTATAATAGCATCTCATTGCTGGAAAACTAAATTCAAAAGCTCGGAATTTGCAGATCTCTTAAGTTCAGTACTAAGTGTGCTTATACTAAGTAGGGTGGGGAGGACCTGCTTTGGATCTCATGCAGGCTTTCACACAACAGCTCTATAGTATTCATTAAAGTAGCCCAATATTTTTGAGATTGAAAAAAGGAGCTGCTGGAGTCTAACTCCTTAAAGCTATTAGCATTCCTAAGCTGGCAGTACTCTGAACTGCCCCCAAAAAACATATATAGAATCCTGAGGGGGAAAAAATTTCTTTCTTTCTTTCTTTCTTTCTTTCTTTCTTTCTTTCTTTCTTTCTTTCTTTCTTTCTTTCTTTCTTTCTTTCTTTCTTTCTTTCTTTTCTCTCTCTCTCTCTCTCTCTCTCTCTCTCTCTCTCTCTCTCTCTCTCTCTCTGTCTTTTTCTCTCTCTCTGTCTTTTTTCTTTCTTTTCTTTATCTCTTTATTTTTTTGATTTAAATTTATTAGCTGCCCGAATCCAATGGACTCTATTAGGCTACCTTAGTAGCAAAGGATTGATTTGCTCCCTTGGAATTGTTTTGTGAAGTGTTCACATCTATGTAGCATAATTCCTTGGAACTGCATTACTTACATGGAGGAGGTATGAAAACCATTAGTTTTCAGTACTTTGGACAAAAAAAAAAACGCACAGGGAGACTTTTCTGAATTTCATGTAATCTGCTTAACATTGTGATGAAAAAGAACTCTCTCTTGTCAAATGTAACCATATAAAATTTCTTGAAAATTCGGACCTGCTGTTTAGTAGACATTCTCCAAAGTGTAATTGTGTATTGCAGGTTTAAAGCCAAGACACAATCATGGTTTTTAATGTAAGCAATAAAAATCTAAGAACACTGAAAAATATTTCTATAGTTAGCCTTAGGAGTTTGCAACTAACTTTGAAGATACAAAAATGATTAAAGTTTGCTTTGTAACATTGTGATGCAAACTTCAGCTCCATGTGGATATTACTATAGTTTAAAAGTACCAAAATGAAGAGTCATATGGTTCCCTTCACTTACTTCATGGATGGGCAACATTGGGCTATCCATTCAATGCTAATTTCTATCACCTTCTGTCATAACTTGCTAGCATAGTCAATGGTAGAGGAGCGCGAAGCGTGCGCTCACAGAACCGGTTGTTAAACCAGTTGCAGCCCAACCAGTTGCAGCCCACCACTGTATACTAAATAACAATCAACATGATGGGATTCCAAAAATTTTTTACTACCAGATCTGTGGGCATGGCTTGGTGGGCGTGACAGGGGAAGGTTATTGCAAAATCTCCATTCCCTCCCCACCCCACTAACCTGCTTTCCAGCTCTATTCTTTTGTGCAGGCAACAAAAGAAGACCCAGCTGATCAGTTGGGACCTGGGAGGCAGAGAATAGATGGAGGCGGGGTCAATCAGAGGTGGTATTTGCTGATTCTTCAAACTACTCAAAATTTCCATTTCTGGTTCTCCAGAACTGGTAAGAACCTGCTGAATACTACCTCAGGTCAACACCAACCTAATCATTCATAACCAATCAATGCATAAAATGTTGTAGCCCAAAAGTTAGAGAAAACTGGGGGGGGGGGATACATAGAAGAAAACAGCTAATTGTTCTAATTTAATTTCCATTTAATAAAATCTAAGCTTCATTTTGTTTAAATTTTTCTTTGCATTTAATTTTACCTGGGTTTTGTTTTAACATTTCTTAGTCTAATTTCAGCCTGTGGATCTGTAATTTTTCCTGATGTTTTAATCTGAACAACTACAGGAGAAAATAATTGTCAGTGAATAAGGTTCATAAATTGGAATAGACATGGTAACAGGTCAGCCAATGGGGACTGTTTGGTGACCCAGACGGCTCAGATCCTGGGCATGGCTTAGGTTCACTGATCTGAATGTGTGTGTGTGTGTGTGTGTGTTTCTCTGTATTATATTGCTTCTATGATTATTGATTCTGTACTTCTGGATTCTGAGTTCTGGTTCTGGCTTCTGCTGTATGGTATTACATATAAAGAAGTTTTTTATATAAATGAATCCTGCTGAATGATTTGCCTTTGTGCTGGTTGGATTGCTGCAAACTCTAACAATAATCCAAAGGACTATATCTACCAATTAATTAGTAAGTATAGTCCAGTGGTGGGATTCAAATTTTTTTACTACCGGTTCTGTGGGTGTGGCTTGGTGGGCGTGGCAGGAGAAGGATACTGTAAAATCTCCAGTCAGATGTGGTATTTTCTGGTTATCTGAACTACTCAAAATTTCCACTACCAGTTCTCCAGAACTGATCAGAACTTGCTGAATACCACCTCTGGTATAGTCCTTTGAAAATGCCATGTAAGTAAGGTATAAGAAGAGAACAAACTACTTCCAGATAAAAAGCAGTTGTTATACTTTGGGTATTTGGGAATTATTAGTTTATTAGTAAAATTCCACCAATGAACAAAAAAAAAAAAAACACCTTTTGTCCAATATAACAAATGAACAAATCACTCCTAGTATGATTTGGAAATGGATTTTTCTATTTTCAAAAATATCTTTGAGTTTTTTCAGTATCCAAGCCAAAAAGACATAAAATGCACAAGGAAAAACACATAATCTGTATTATTAATCAACTCTTTTATATATTATGCCAGCAGAAAGCAGCAGGAAAGCCACATTTTATTGGAATGGTTTCCGAGAGCCTTTTTCTCTGTGATGACAGGCAGAATGTAAGAAACCCATAAATATACATGTTTTGCTTATGGCCTTAGACAGGAAATCCCTCCCCCCATGTCCTGTTGTATTTCTTCGGATTTTGTCTCAAAAATTAGGGCTAAAAATACTTGTTGTCTTCATTTTAATTTAAATACCAGATATAAAGTCTCAAGAATTAGTTTAATTTATATACTGCAATTTCTTTCTCCAGGGTGCTACCTGAAAGATACTCAATTACAGCAACACCTATGCTTACACATGCACACATGTACATACACACATCTCATTTGAAAGAACCTAAAGAAGATGCCATATATCTTGTTATTATTCTATTGTGAAGACAACATAGATATAAATTGCAGAAATAGATGACATCTGTCATGGAGTGCCAGGTTATTACTAAGGCAGGCTTGCTTTCATGCCTATTTTTAATATTTAACATAATTAAAGGTTATATTATTGTAATATATTCTAACTTAAATACTGGCTTGCATTCATTAAAAATATTGATTCAAAGGAATGACATTTTAAAAATAATTAAAATAGTACTTTTAAGTATTATTAAAATGTTGATTCAAAATAATCCAAATGTGATGATCTTTTAAAACTCAGAATAAATTCCACACACCCACATACCTTCTACATCCCTCTGTTGTATTATTCTTTGGTACAAGAAATCTACACATTTCTACATAGTCTGGTTTAATCAGACGTGGAAGGAGAAGAAAGAAGCTTAGAAAAAATGTAGAGTTGATTCCATTATGTGAAAGACAAAGATTTCTTTAAAGATATTAAAAATAAAAATAAATCTCTTTTTCTTAAAAAAAAAAAATGTAAATGCTAAAAGTCAGCTGTAGTGTATTATATTGATAGCAAAATGTTTATAACACTTGGAAAGCCACAGGCCCATTGGTGTATTACAGCTATAGAAATAGCTTGTTAGTGGTTCTGCTCGTGGTTGGAGGGCTGAGATTGCAGCAGCAAAGAAACCCAGTAAGAAGAAAAGGAATTGGTTTTCATTTTGTTTTGCTTTGTTCATCAAATCACTATTACAGTTAGGCCGTGCTTCAGGTTCAAAGCAAAGAGGTGCTTCAAATTGCACAGCAACATGAATGGAGCACTTGTAGACAACTCTGCAAACCAAACACACCTTTTGAGGTGCTGCCATAGCACTTCAAATAGCGTCAACCTATTATCCAAAGCACCTGAGGGCAGGAGAAGAAGTAAAGAGAGACCTAATCTAGAATTAAGGAGAAATTTCCTGACAGTGACAACAATTAATCAGTGGAATGACTTGCCTTCAGAAATTGTGGGTACTCCATCACTGGAGGTTTTCAAGAAGAGACTGGACAGAATGTTATAGGATCTCCTGTCATGGGCAGGGCATTGGACTCGATGACCTACAAGGACCCTTCCAACCAGAGGTGGTATTCAGCAGGTTCTGACCAGTTCTGGAGAACCGGTAGCGGAAATTTTGAGTAGTTCAGAGAACTGGCAAATACCACCTCTGACTGGAGATTTTACAGTATCCTTCCCCTGCCACGTCCACAAGCCATGCCCACAGAATCGGTAGTAAAAAAATTGAATCCCACCATTGCTTCCAACCCTGTTATACTGCTACTTTTCTCAGAATCCCTTGGCAACTGCAGATGGAATTTCATGATACTGGAGAAATGGAACAGTGTTGTAAGGATTTGCACACAGGTGTTCTGTTCACATCCTTGTGTGTTCCATGGGCCTTTTTATTCTCATATCTGAAGAAATGCCCAATCCTAATAAAATCCGTTTCAGAACAAATTAGCAATATGCACTCCTCTTAAAATCCCAAGATAATCTGTTAAATTAAAGGTACAGGAAGTAGAGTTTGGGGATCAACTGCAGGTTCTTCCCCAGTCTCTTAAAACTTCTGAAAATCGTCCTACAACCGACTCAGCCCTGCCTTCAACATTCAGTTCTCAATCTGACAGATTGTGCACCCATGCTTCAAAGGGCTATAGAAATGAAAGAAAATGGATTATAACGTTTGCTCTTCTTTTGGCAGCTCGTGGTAAACTCTTTCATTACAAATGGATCAATGAGAATAATTTTAAAAAATTGATTCAACAAAGTGAAGAAAGCAAAGGAATCTTAAGAGCTCAATTTTTAATTACTCGGGAATAAATTTAGGACAATCCAGCCAATTAGTTGGAGAAATCCAAAGGGCAAAGAAATCACCTTAGCAAAAACTGTGTGCAGGACATAAACTAGACTGGACAACTAGAAGAGAAAGAAGAAATAATAAAATATTTTTTCCTTTATTTTTTAATGAGAAATTAACTATGCCACTTCCAGGATTTTTCTCTCACTCCATTTTGGAGCATTTCAAGGATGGTTTCAGATCCTGAGGAAAGGCATTCCCTAAATGTAAACTGATTGAACATAATGAGACTTACATCTGGGTAAAAATCCGTGAACATTTAAAAATGAAGAAAAAGGAAATCGAGTTCTGTCAGACTCTTATATTACCTTCTGATCCTTTTTCAGGCAGTTGCATATGACTTAAACTTTCACGCTGCTTTGAAATGAAAAGAATTAAAACATAAAATTGTCTTGCACTAATTATTTAACAGAAATATTATTAATGTAAAATTGTTCAAAAAATATAGCAGTCCAAACTTTGGTTTTGCAGTATGCATTATGCAAAGTAGTTGAGCACTACTCCAAATATCATTCAATTTACTCATTCCAAATGCATAACTAGACCATGTTCCAATATGGGTTTCATCTGGCAAAGTTGGCATAGTAAGACAAAGCTTTTTGATTGGAAATTAGTATATATTCCTTGTAAGCTGGCCACTTATCTAATTATTTTGCGTTAAGTTAGACATTTTACTTTAATTTTTTGCTCAGGTCTCAGTGAATCATTTGTGAGGATGTCAGTATTCTTCATCCAATGATGTTTTTATTGGTGACAATGAGTTTTCAACATTTCTCATTAACTTCATGTCAAATCTTTGCAACTTTATCATTAATATTAATGAATTCAGAGTGTTTTGTTTGAAGAAGATGCTATTTCCTCAGGCAGAATTATAGATCTTAAGATAATCTGGTTAAAAATGTACAAATGGTTCAGGAAACATGACTCCCAGATGGAGGCATGGAGATACACAAGGAGGAGCTGATAGGACTGATAAAATGGTTAAGCTTGTGAAATTGGACTGCTTGGTGGAACTATTGGTCATAGCTACCAGTTACTAGATGCAACAAAAAAAATTGCAGACCAGATATGGTAGTCCTAGGTAATAGGGAAGTATTATGATAATTAATGTCCCATAATATTAATTAGCAAAATCCAGCAGTCATTGTTCTTTAGAGTTGGATGCCAAGTAAAACTAATTTTGGTGTGATTGCCTATATCAGTGTTTCCAACCTCAGCATGTGGTTTAGATATCTGTGCTCCATCTGCTAATATTTTCCAGCCATGCTGGGATTCTGGGATTTGAATCCCCACATCTAAAAGTTTCAGAGGTTGAGAAATACTGGTCTACACCAAAGAAAGCTCAGCCAGACTTCAAAGTAAATTTGGGGCCTTTCAGCTGAATATTTTAAGGTGTTCTGAATCAAGCTAAGAACGTGAAGAAACAAATGTTTTAGATCAAAAGTTGGCTGACAACTTCCACAGTTCCTTGTTATAAAACTTGCTGCCTAAGGCTGAGGGAAAAAATGTTAAAGTCCAAAATACTGAAAAAACAGTATGTGCTAGATTTGTAACAAACGAACAAATTCAAAGTAGGCTTTTAATCTTTAATTAAAAACAATGCATTTTAATTCTTAGAGGACCTGACCCAGAGTCTACCCACACTCTTGCCCCAGCAATTTTATCATTGTGTTCAAGGGTAAAAGCAGTATGTAGTATGTAAGGAAGGCCTTGCACATCTTTGAAATCTAATATATAAGCAAATAAAATATGTAGTATGAAAATATAGCAAAGCAAATATAATTGGTTCTAGTGTTATGTTATATGAAAGACCAAAAGGCTTGTATTTAATATGTTCCAGTGATAAGGAGAGCTACTTAGGGTAGTCCATTGTCATCACTGTCATTATACAGTATGTATATACAATGAGGTAAGTCAGACATAATTGATTGAAGAAACAGATCATTTCATCATACTGAAAAATCTTGATCCAGTCATTTATAATTTGAAAGCCTAGCTGGAGATTTCTCTGCTTATCCTTCCTTTCTTTGTAATGACAAGAACAGGCTACAGAGAATTATGATATCCTCCATTTTAATATATGTTATCTTTTGTTTCCTTTTTTAAGGAAAAGAGTAGGTTAGTTATCTTGTATACCCAAACAATATTCATTTCATTAACTTATCTTAAAATATACTACAACATTGTTCCTCTAGGCTGGCCTATGTTTATGACTTGGTGGGTATGTATCAACTTTGGGGCAATGCCCCAAATGCAGAAGAGCAAGGAACACTGTTCTGATGCCTCACACGAAGGCATAAAGATAAGCTGCATCATTTCCACTAGCCTTTTGTTCAGTGCAGATGCTGGTGAAAATGCCTGCCCAGGAGGCAATGGGAAGGCAGCAAAGCTTCTGCTCTGATGAGGTTTGACAACAATGCCATGCTTCCTATAGCAAATGTGAACAGTTATCTTCTGATTATTCAATTTTGAGAAATATCCATCTATTATATTATCTTATTTTTTAATCTTAAAATCACAAGTAATGTATAACCATCCTCAATTTCAAGATTCATCTGTTATATGGGCTTTTTATCCTTGTAATTCATTTTATGTTGATTTTTAAAAAGAAATATTTTATTATTAACATGTAAACCAGCTATCAGTTATATAAACTATGATTATAATAAATAGACTAAAAAATAATACCAGGTCTTATGAAATGGCATTTTCCTCAAACATTTCAAAAACATAGTCAATCTGAGTATAAAGATTGACATGGTTCTAGTGTTTAAGATGGAACCAGATTAAAATCATGCAATCACCTTTTTACCTACCACCCACTTGCTTGGCTGCTTCTCAGACCCTCAATCTACATCCTATAGAATACTGTATGATTGAATGAGTCTGACATAAGTGTAATAATTTGTTTATCAGCAGTCATGCTGGGAAGATTGGCTGGGAATTCCATCTGTGGCATCTAAAGTTGGAAGCTGATTCAAGAGAGCAGTATATGATATCTGATTGAATGGCATTTGATTGATGATATGTCAAGCAGTAGAGAAAACTTGAAATGAAATGTCATCATGAATTGGAAGAGGTTGTCTTTTACATCGGCAAAATTATCAAACAGCATAAAAGATTACCTGCAAGGTAGACAGGATTTAAACCTAAACAATTTTCATCTTTGCAGCTTAATATCAAAACCATTCATTGTACCGAGCTATCTTTATTTAGTTTGCCACATTTATATGAGTGGAATTGGATGTGGTATGTTAAATATAAATATAGTTGGTTACATCTAAGAATTTATTCCACTAACAAAGTGGGCTACATCATAATTGAACTTATCGAATCAGAATGGAGAAATCCAGAAATTAAATATCTGCAAATGTTTTATTTTCCAATGAAATAAGAGAAATAAGTGTCATTATAGCACCACCTCTGTTGAGAGCTCAAAATTGAATCAAAACCTAATGAAGCTATAGTAATTTTTTTCCTCCTCCTCCTCCTCAAAAAAAACGCCAGACTGTACAAAAACCATAAAAACAGGAGTGAATTTACATACAATTTTGAAAATAAATATATTACACAAATGTTAAACCCCAAATTATTGGATAGGTTTGGTATCCATTCATCCAACTTCAGCATTTGGAATACAGTAAAGGTTTTCTAAGAGAATGTGTGAGACATAATAATGAAGAGTAAGCAAAATACTGAACAGCATCTCCTAATAGAGAAGAGTGGTATCAAGTAGAGAGAGAAATAAAGTTCTAAGTGGGCTGTGCAAGGCTCAGAAGGAGTAGACTCTTCAAGAACATTAGATGCTGGGTGTTCCCCAATCTACTCAGGGAAGAATTAGGGAAGGTAAAATATAATAAGTTTTTCATTTTTGCTTCATACTTAATATTTTCCTTCCATTTATCAAAATACTACAGACTGACAATTTACGGCTTAATCACTAGGCTAATGGGTTAATGGTTTTCTAAATTTTCTATGTATGTAGGTCCTCCAGACATTTTCTCCTTGATTTGACATTGTGTTACACTCAGATTTTGTGTTTGCCTTTTCATGGATTATTAGAGAACCTGTTTTATATGATTAACTTAAGTTCTGGTGTCAGAATTTGTCTTGTGTCAAATTCCTCAAACCCAATTTTGCTCCTTTCTTCTTGGATGTTCAGGGTAGTGTAATGCTCAAATTATGTTAACTCTAATCAAAATGACACTTCTATACATGAACCCTCCAGACTGTCTACCATTTATAATCACTGCTTTATTCTCTACAATAAGAACGATATCATAATGCATAAAAGATCTGTCTGCTTTGAAAAAGAGGCAGCTCTTTGATGGCTCCTCAGAAAAATGTACCCAAAATAGATTGTAAATATTACCCCTCTTCCTGCTGAAAAAAAAAATGATGTTTTCAAGTCAAATCCGATTGTAACTTCAGTATTCCTATCTTTATGAAATTAATGATGCAGTTCTCCAATCATATGGCATACAACTATGCCCGTATTAGAGAAAACAGTATTATAAATGTATTATCTTCAGGAAACTTGCTTGTAAATATATGCATATTAAGAAAAACTGTTTCATCACTGTTTCAGAATAGCACTGATGATGTTACCTAGTTTGGGTCATGAAACATCTACAAGAAAACAAGCAAGCTCAGAGAGTATCCAGGGCCTCCCCTCTTGTTTCATTACTAATAGATAAAAGCTTGATAATGGGCTACAGTTTTCATTAAGTTAAAACTGAACAGATAGGGTGCAAAATCTCCTTTTCTACTTATGACTATAACCTCGTTGCTTGTATCTTTACAATTTATATTGTTTTATTTAGTTTCCTAGTATGATTTGATTGCTTTAGTATCCTATTATGACTAAGTGTTGTATCTTATGATTCATGATGAATGTATTTATGATGACTATGATCATGATTTATCACTTATATCTTTTGTGTACACAGAGAGCTTATGCACTGAAGACAAATCCCTTGTGTGTCCAATTACACTTGGCCAATAAAGAATTCTATTCTATTCTAGAGAAACTGTCCAGATATGTCACTTCCCTGATACCTCATATTAACTTTTATCATCAGTTTCTGGGGGAAAGTCTACCTGATCTATCTTCTGCTTTCTTCTTTCAGAATGTCTACTATACAGGTAACCAACAGATTCATGTGGGTGTTCTTAGTCCTACCATTGACGATGATGACAACAGGTGCCTGGTCGATGTGAACAGCAGGCCAAGACTTATTGAATGTAGTTATGCCAAAGCCAAAAGAATGAAGCTTTATTGGCAATTTACTCAGGTATTTTTTCCCTCTTCTCTCCCTTCCCCCCACCCTAAAAAAATTCAACAGGATTGTGATGACCCAGGGTGGGATACAAAATAAACACAGTCCTAAAAAACAGATAAAGCCCCTTTTATTCCCTCACTTTGCTTCCAAACTCCAAATATCCTTGACTGAAGACAAAAAACTCCCACACAAACAGTTACAAGAAGGAGGAAAAAAAGCAACACAAACCAGGCAAGATAAGGGCTGGAGGACATCCACAGATAACAGAACACACACTGAGAAGGACGCCAAACTCAGAGAGGAACCATAAACTAGAGATATTTCCACGCTTTGTTTCCAACGCTCGCCCGTACGCATGTCCGTTCTCTTATTCAGTTGTCACAGCCCATGAAGAGGATCAAGGCCCTCTCCTCCTGAGTAGACCACATCTCCCCCTTATCCTCTCCTCCTTGCATGCCCTAGGACAGATAGGGGATGGGCCTGGGTCCTCCTCTGACTGCCCTGCCAACCTCTACCTTTCTCCAGCCTCCTCCACAACCTCCAGAGACACACTTCCACTCCCTGTCAGCTGTTCCTCCTCTCCCTCAGAGTCAGTCTCCACCAGGGGCATGACAAGGATAAAAAAAATCTAAGGAAAAGGGTTCTTTCCAACTGCTGGTAGAAGGTACTTTCAGTCATAAAGTTCAGTACAAAAAACCATGGTTTTATTTTTATTTCTTTAACACTCAGAAGTGACTCTTAGTCTGGAGAAACAGGAAACTATCTTTGATGACATGGAAAATGAGACATTGCTTCTAGACTCTTTTGTTGTTGTTGTTTTGCATGGGATCAGCTACCTATGTCCAGCATTCCACAGGTGTCAAAAAAAGAAGGAAAACAGGAAGAGTGACCTTTCTATCTCCAGGCCTTCCCAGATTGCCTCCAGTTTCCTCATGTAATTTACAAATCTGGACAAAGGAGGATCTAATCAAGCTTAGCCTGATAGAGCAGGTTGCCTACTTCAGACATTTCTTTGCTGTGTGGAAGACACTACGATGCAATAGATGGACGTAGGCCAGTGATGAAGAAAGATGGCAAACTAAATGATCAGTAAACTTTTGTATTGTATCATTTTAGATTATCAGGAGGCTTAACAAGAGAGAAAACTCTCAAATGAAGGAAAATTGGCACCACGGAAGGTGGGGAAGAGGGTAGAAATTGGATTTGAACACACTGGCCATGACACTTTCCTTTTGAATTTTTATCAGTGTTATTACAATGTAGTGGATTATGTGAAGTATCACTACAGATCAGAAGAAATATCTGGAAGCTCTCCATCTTCCTAATATTCCCAGACAAAAGACCTGAAGAGAAAATGAAGCTCCTTCCTTTGTGTCCTGGTGATAAATTAAAAGGCAACAGAATAATGGAAGTCACACTATTGAGAAAGGATTGTTTTGCTAATATTCAGGGTAATTAAAATATTGTTGCTTCTGTAGATTCTAAATGGGATGCAAAATGGGCTTGCATGCAGCAAGCTGCAAAAAAAAAAACTGATAAGAGTAATTGAAGGCTTAAGAAGGAAATGTGTTCGCTGTGCTTGTGTTTGGTCTAATAAAAGAAATACATCTCTCTGAAAAAGAGGACATCCTTCTTTTCTGTATCTCAACCCTCCAGTAATGATTCTGGTTAGAGAGAAGAGGAGGAGGCTGTGGGCTTTGCAGATCTGCCTAGCAAGATGACCTTGGATTCCATCCACAGATGATATTTTTCATTCATTCATTCATTCGTTAGCTTTTGTGTTATTTCAGACAAAATACTCTGAATTATAGCTGATTTTTCCAGCTCAATTAAGATTTTAGCTGGTGTTAATATGAAACCTATCGCTGTTGGGTTTCATTCTCTATTTTCCAAGCTGGCTGTGATTTTGTTTTGCTTGAGTTTTTAAGAATTAATAAGTAATCAAATTTGCACTTCCAACAAGCAAGTCACTCAAAGAACATAGGTATCCATCCATGTTTGCACTTCTCAGAACTTTGCAATATGCTGTGCTGTTTAGCAAAATAAGATGTAGTCAATGTACCCACATTAGGGAAACCACAAAATATCAAATTGCAAGTAATAGGAATAACAGTCAAAATGCATGTATTAGAGAAAAATGCATACAAAAATATGTGAATTCATGAAAAACATTATATATTTTGTCCTATCCATCTCTGTATGTGCAAAAATGGTATGGATATGAAAATGGAATGTAGGATAAAAAGTAGGAGAAACTTAGGAGTATACAAAACATTTTAGCCTCAAGCCAACTCTTGAAAAACCATGGCCTTTGTTTCAAGACTTGGACAAAATATACTGAAATAAATCTTGATTATTTTGACCAATTCTGGGTTTGTGAGTCCTGATTGATCCAATTGGCTGTTCTGTGACTTGTGCCTGGTCTGTTTTTACTCAGGCTTCCTCCATCTAGCCAGTACAATAAGTGGGACCAGTCATACCCCTCCTGCTTTGCGTTAGATTTTGTCTGGATAATGTGAAAGTGAAAGGTCGAGAGGAAAGCAGAAGTTAAGCCTCAGAAAAATTGGTGGTAGCCACCAATCTACTAATATTTTGTATTACTTTTTTTAAATTTATATTCCACCTTTATTATTCTTACAAATAAGATGTCAAACATATCCAACACTTACTTCCTCCTATTATTCTCCACAACAACAACCCTGTGAGGTAAGTTGGGCTGAAAGAGATTGACTGGCCCAAAGTTACCCAGCTGGCTTTCATGCCTAAGACAGGACCAGAACTCAAAGTCTTTCTAGCCTGGAGCCTTAACCACTGGACCAAGCTGGCACTAATTTTTCATGGTATTTTGCTTAAAAATTCAAGGATCAGATTAGATGAGGATGGGCTGATACATGAATATATATGGGTACCTTTAAAAACTATTGCTATATATATTTACATATAAGCCCATCTCTAGATAACTCAATCCAAATATGTGTTGCACTTGATTCTGATCATGCAATGATATATGGGCTCTAGGGCTATGAAAAGCCTTTGAAAAGGGCAGGAACATCTAAAAGGCCCGTTTTTGAGTCACAAAAAACAGCTGCATCATTTGGAAGGTTACTCATTTTCTGTACCTTCTGAAGTTGCCTAAATAAGCTTTGCAAATGACATGGCTACTTTAACAATCATTATCTACATTCCAGCAAGCTGCAAAGCAACTCTGTGGATGGCTTTGCCAAGTCAAAAGGTGTGTGTGCTGCAGTGCTTTGTAACCAAAGGTGGCTATTGTATCTCTTATTGTGTAAAAGCAAGGCCTAGTAATTCAGTGTTGGTTAGCAAGCTTGGCGTTTGGGGTGTATGTGCAATCTTTAAATGCTCTTGTTCAGAATCCGCTTTAAAATACCAAAATAAATACCTGTGTTGCCAGTAGGTGGTCATAAATCTTTGCTCAGGCTGTTGGAGCTTATTTTATATTTAAATCAGAGTCTCAAGCTCTGAGTATGCATTAAGTGTGAGCAGTGTCTGATATGTTTTGCTGTTTTTTTCTTCTTCTTTAAATAGCATGATAAAATATAACAGTTAAAAGTGCAAGCTTGGATGCAGCGCAGAGATATTAACTATTATTTGTTAGCTCTTAAAAAGTAGCTTTCTTAGTAACAAGTACAATTTCTAATGGCTGGCTGGGTTTTACTTTCTAACCCCACTATTATTAAAGTGCTTAAGTGTCCCATTACAACCAAAGTAGCTGTTAATAAAAGCATGAGTGTTTAATTATATTTGTTCTTTGTGCACCATGTAATGATATGTGGGAAAGATCTTGACATTGGGCAAAGAGATACTGCCAATAGAAGAGTCACATAAGAGAAAGGATAGCTTGCAACTAAATAAATAGATGTGGCAAGAGGCTTCGAAGATATCCTTCCTAGTATCTTAGGCAGTAAAGGAGATGGGTAGGATTGTACTTTCAGACTTGCAAGGTTCTGATATTGTAGCTTTATACTATCCCACAGGCAGGGCTAACATCAGTCTTGCAAGTCTGACAGTACAACCCTCCTCCCTGAAATCAGAAAAACATTATTGGTATGTATATTTAAATATTCTACTGCACCACTTCTTGTTTTTCATTTCCATGCATTATAGTGCTGCTTGATAAACAGTAACAGGATGTTCTGTGATAGGAAATCCAAATATTAACTCAAAACAACATCAAAGCAAACTTAATACTGCCTCATAACCAGGCAAATGACTTGTCGATTCTGAATAAGTTTAAATAACAATAGAAACAAAGGTATGTTACTCACATTTGAACTTGGTTCTTTCTGAGCTTGGTTGTTTGTTTGCACATGTTTCATTACCCAATTAGATAACATCATTAATCTCACAACACATGGAAAAATCTCATAGTTCAACTGGGAAATTGTATGTAAACAGAGAGCAAACCTCACACCTGCTAACACCGATGATGTTACTTGGTCAGGTAATGAAATATCTTCAAGCAAACAACCAAGCTCAGGAGTCACCAAGGAGTCCACAATTCAACATGTTTCACCATTTTCTCCTGTGGCTTATTTTTGTTCCTTAGCCTGTCAAGCTGAAATATTGTTCATTTCTTTCTAATTTAAGGGTTAGATAATAGAAACCACAAGGTTTAAAACCAAAAATGAAGGGATAAGGTGTTCTTTCAATTGATTTTCTCTCAGGCTGTTTGAAGATGCAATCCCAGTACATCTTGTAGTTATGAGATTGGGAAAGGTTGGTCTATTGTAACATGGCATTTACTGCTTCTCCTCTAAGCATTCAGCCTACATTGGAGCTAGGTAAATGCCAAATATTTGTTAATCACATTTTGGCTTCTGAAGTTATTCCTACAACCTCATTTCCTTTGTTCACTGCCTCTTACATTCTGAGATTATATTTGAATTGCCCTTGCTAGAACTGATTGCAAAAAAAGTTGAAACAATGCCAGCAAAGTTTCTTTTAAATTAAATTTAAATTAAATTTAAATTAAATTAAATTAAATTTAAATTAAATTTCAGAAAAATCACTGTAAACAATGTGGCATAAACAAAGACATGTTAGCTGGTTTTATTATTTCTCGTTTCACAGTTATTGACATACTTTATGGGTGTTTCTAAAATCTAAATAATCTATCATTAGATTTTGATTGGCATTATACTTTATTAAAATATTCTTGCTGAAGTCATCTCTAGCTCTTTTCTTGTCTAAAACCTGAGGATAGATGCTTTGTAGTGTGTTTATGTCACCTAAGGATTCATGCTGTACAAAATGTTTTTCGGCTTTACTGAATATGACTTATTTGGGAGCCAGATGTTCACAAGCATCTGTTTGACAATTCACGCTTCAAGAGAAAGCTTTGTGTCTAATGTTTCAGCTCAGAATCCAGTCTCTCTTGAGAATTCAGGCCATGGTCATGGCAGAAGAAACTCAACATTTTCAGGCAGTTTCAGGCCACGGCAGCATTTTAGGGGGAAATTGAGGGGGGAGAACACAGAGAGATACCTAGCCAATAAACAACTTATCCAATCAACTATTTTTTTTTATCATATATCCCATTTTTTAAAAAAAATAATAAAGTAAGAAATAACATACTGCATAATATTGCAGCTGTTTAAATTCAAAACAACTAAAAACATAAAAGCATTTAAACATGACAATAGACATATCCATGTGTACATATGCTCAGTGCTCAGAGAAGGAAGAGATGGTGAAGAGAGATTTTAAGAAAGCCAAGTAAAGGCTTCTGTCTTAACTATAGTGTAGAACTGTCCACATTGCTGTCTCATAGACTAATTATGGAGATGTGGTTGAAGCACTTGAGGGTATTATTTGATTTGGCCTGGTTGCAGCAAACCAGCTGTTAAATTCTTTTTCTTTCTCTGAGACATAGCAGGATGAGGTTGAGAGGAGAACTCACAATGCCCACCAGCAGGCCTGAACTGCTCACCTCCCTGCATCCCTGCAGGCTGCCTCTTCTACGGGCATGCTACGGTTCAGGAACAAGGAAAAATGACTATGGGTAATTTCCAGTTTAGTTTGTCATCCAGCACAAGTCCAGTCAATTCCTGTATCCAGATGACAGCAAGCACACCCACCATTCAGTGGAAGGAAGGAAGGAAGGAAGGAAGGAAGGAAGGAAGGAAGGAAGGAAGGAAGGAAGGAAGAAAGAAAGAAAGAAAGAAAGAAAGAAAGAAAGAAAGAAAGAAAGAAAGAAAGAAAGAAAGAAAGAATAGTTGATATTTATTTATTAACCATTAGTAAATATCAAAATATTAAAATGGCAAAACAGAACAGAAAGCATGCAAAACTAATAAAAAGGCAAAGGATGCAATAACAGCCGACTACATTATCTATATCCAGCCTTTTCCCTTTTATGTATATAATATGGCAAAATTGAGATGGAAAGTATGATACTAGTCTAGCCTTCCTTTTATTCCGCACATGAAGAAGAAAGCAAATTTGAAGGAAGCAAATTTGGTGGACAGAAATAATGTATCTGACAGTTCCACTGCTAGAAAAAATTTAGGGTGACTGGCTGGCTAATCTGAAGAGAAAGAGGGCCAGGCAGACTGTGGCCAGTTGCCCAGAATCAAATCAAGGGGCACAGAAGTGGGCCAGGATGAAGCCCATGATGCGAATGCTACATAGATAGCTAGGGAAACATGGGGACTCAAGAAAAAAATATTTCCATCTCAAAAAGAGGGAAAAATATATAGAGAAAGTTTACCCCAACTGCAATGCCCAAGATATAACATTGCACAGAGGCTCTGAGAGAACATTATATGGAAATTATATGCTGTGGATGGGGGGAGAGAATGCTATGGGCTTATACATTAGAGAATTTTAAAGCTGTAAGCCACTCAGAATAACCATGTATGAATTGGGTTGTCATACAAGTTTGTTTAATAAAATAACAAAATAAAATTATATCTATAGCAAATTCTCGACTTAAAGGATTAATAGAGGAAAGGAGTAAAGCAGAATGCCTGTGGAATCATTAGTAGGTTTACATACATTTATAGGGTGCATTTTATGCACGTATTAAATACCAATTTTAACATGCTGAGAGGTAGAGAGTGTATGAACTGTTGCATTTGAAATCTATTAAGCCAGGGGTTCACAAACTTGGCAACTTTATGACTTGTGGACTTCAACTCCCAGAATTCTCCAGCCAGCTATGCTTTAACAAGTCTTAAAGTTGCCAAGTTTGGAGACCTCTGTATTAAGCTAAGGTCCATTAAACTTAGAGCTTATTGTATTGGTTCTTCATTGTTTTGAGAAGGTTTCTGTTCTTAGTGAATAAGCAATTCTTTTTCACTATAGATCACCTTCTTGCTAGACTATGGTGATAATGATACGTTAGGAATGGAAATCCAGGCAAGCATTAGAAAAGCTTTGAAGAATAACCAACACTTCAGACTAGTTCAGCCTTTTGATCATATGGCTCAATATAGAATTATAGGGCTGGAAGGATCTTAGAAATCTTCCAGTCCAATCCCCTGATCAAGGGTTAGGGTTAGGGTCCCTATACCATCAAGGACAAATGGTTGTGCAATCTTTTCTTGAAAACCTCCAGTGATGGAGTACCTAAAATTCCGGAAGGCAAGCTATTCCATTGATTAATTGTTCTCCTTCTCCTTCTTCTTAGTTCTTAGTTGGAAGTCCTTCTGACAAGCTTCCATCCATTACTTCTCAGCCTGCCCTCAGCTGTTATGGAAAAAAAAATCAACCCCCTATTCCCTGTGGCAGCTCTTCAAGTTTTGTAAGACAACTATCATGTCATCCCCAAGCCTTGTCTTAATTAAGCTAAACACACCCAGTTCTCTTCATTGTACAAGCTGTCATCTTATCTTTATTGCTCTTCTCTGCACTCTTTCTAGAGTCTCAGCATTAATTTTTTTTTTTTTTGTATCATGGTGACCAGAACTGGACACAGTATTCCAAGTGTGGCCTCACTGGTACACTATAGAAGGGTACTATCACTTCCTGTGACCTCAATGCTATCCCTGTGTTCATACAATCTAAGACTGTATTGGCTTTTTATGGCAGCTGTAGCATGCTGCTGACTCATTCTTAAGTGGTGGTCCACCAGGATTTCTGTTGAGCCAGGTTCTGCCTATTCTGATAGAATATTCTGTATTCTAACCAATAAAATTTGGTTTTTCCTGCCTAAATGCAGGACCTTACTTTTCTCACCACTACACTGCATCTTGTTGGATAGGGCCCAATGCTCAAGCCTGTCAAGATATTTCTGAATCTTCAGTCCCTCTTCCATACTGTCCTCTGACTGAGAGCATCTTTTCAGTTGCCTGAATATCCCACTGGTAAAAGTAAAATATAATTTTAACTGTTCCTTGTTCCTTTCTAACTCTCTTTGCCGCCTTTCTTACATTTCTTTACCCCCTTCTCCACTTTTCCTGCAGCACAGGTATTCCATGGGTGACATTTTAATTACAAGATGTTTGAATGCACACCTGGCACTTTGAATTATTGGTGTATTGCAAAGGCATCTAGAAGAACTGAGTTCTACAGAATTCATTTCTAGCTGTTAAATATCTGGTAGAATGGGAGGATGAGGCTAACTTGCAAAGTTCCCATCTTTCTTCGATACAGAACCATCTAGCGAATTATTAAATTAAATTGAGGATCTATTTAATGTATTTTTATGCTACGCATAATAGGCTTCTTGTGGATATATGGTGACAACTCCTTAGTTGCATAATAAAGAGATACGATTCTTATAATATCTTGAAATACTGCAGAAGGTTAAATCTGATAATTACAACCTTTCACTTGATTTCTTGATTATGGTATAACTTTAACCTAAGTTGTTCAGTAAGGCAAGCTGAATAAAAGAATTATTTGAGTCTATACAAGTATTCAATGAGATAATTTCATAGTTGCATTCATTCCCCACACTAGCCAAAATTCTCAACCAAAATGCAGTTTGTAATTTATATTTGATCAGTCCATCTCTTCTTCATGTCTGTCCAATGGGTATGAGATAGCTAGTGCAACAATTTAGTGGTAATAAATATAAAACCAAACAGTTATGGATAATGTTGCAAACAAAGATATGAAGTTAAGATATTCCACAAGTCATTTCTTTGACACAGTCAACTAGAAATATATACTATGCACAATTGCATGCCATCATTTTTTAAAGTATCTAACATTAATGCAACTTCAGCCTTTTTATCTCCCTTTATCTTTTTATCTATAGAGCAGCTTTTGTCTTAATACTGAATAATACTTCAGACTCGACCTTGAGAATCTGACCTTTATTTAATAGAAGAGAGAGGGAGCTAACTTTTCTCTTTTTTTTCTGAAAATGGGGGGTGGGGAAGTAAATTAAAATTAATATTATATTAATATTATTTTTTTTGTGTTGTTTTTTTTTTTTTTTGTGGTTTTTTTGGGGGGGGGATAAATTTTTTTTTATAAAAAATATTTTTTTTTTTTTTTTTTTATAAAAAGACCTTTATTAATTTGTGGGGGGTAATATATCTGTTAAATTAATAGCAGAATATTCAGTTTAAGTAACAATTTAAGGTAAGATCAATAGCTCTTTTCCCAGATAAATAACTTACTTTTTCCTTTGTTCCACAAGTCATCCATATTCCCTCTAGCTATGATATGACTCCTTTTATATGACATGGCATCATGATGCTTTCTTTGTCTCATTTGTAGCCCATGCTAAAAGCAAAATTTCTTTAGCTATTCCAGTTTTAAAATAGTGCTTTCCCTCTTGTCCTGACCTAGTTTCCATGTGCTTCACAGATGATGGGGTTGATGATGGGATCTGCTGGGATTTGCTCAGTTCTTATTGGCCACTTTAGACTGCTACAAGAACGCCCCTCCCTTCCTATCACTGACCATTTTTGCTTGGGCTGCAGGAAAGACCAGGTAGTTGGCTTCCACAGACTGGTTGAATCAGATATGTTACAAAAAAAAACCTGGCCTGATCTAACATGGTATCCTTATGTTCAATAATTTAACACTCTTTTGAGAGGTATATCTGTGCTGTACAACTTGATTTCCACTGCTTCGCTTCTCAGAATCCCACGTGTGTGAGATTTGGAGAAAGAAAACTTGGGAAGTTCTGTCCACTGCTTGGGAGCTTCCCACTTCCCAACCCTTCCCAGGAACAAGCCCAGGAAAGCTGTGATGCAATCCTGCTCCATAGATCCTGAAAGTTTTATTTTTTGTGTCTCAACATAGCAATCCAAACTGAGCATTGATGGACAGGATCACATGATGGGAAAGGAAGAACAGCTTTGCCTTGTACATAGTTTGCACTCTTGTGGGTTGCTTGGCAGAACATTGATATTAAAATATTGTTTAATCATAGTCTTTCTTGCTAGAATATTGTTTCCATAAAACAATTTTCCACTAGTGTGTAATGTTTTAAATGAAATATTTTTAGATGTCGGTCTTCTAAAATAAGTACAGAAGAATTGGGCATTGCTTACTCAAGTGGTAGCCACCAGCATTGTCTTTTTGAAAAATATCCAACTATAGCTGTTTTTTAAGTAGTGGCAGTTTAGAACTTTGTCTGTTCATGTGCTTACAAAAAAAAAGAGAGAGAAATCAGTAAAAGGAAAAGGGTCACTGGATTCATTGGACAACTATAGATGCGATGGAGAACATCTAGAGCAGGGTGTCAACCTTGATTTAATATTTTTTTTTAAACAAGTTTTATTAATTTTCAAAACACACAAATCATCATTATCCATTACATGTTTAAACCTTTTTCCATTATAAATTTAACAAGTCAGATAAACTATAATTCTGTTTTAAACCATTTCCATATAAACATACAAAAACCTCTTATCCAATTTCCCTTTATTTCTCTTTACTCTTATTCAATTTTATTATTATTATTTCATCTATTTCTTTCTGATTTAGTTACCATTATTCTCATTCTATATTTCTACAAGGTTTTATTAATTCTCCCCAAAAAACAACAACATATACACACAACACACAAAACATAAAAAAGATCTTTTTGGAAAGTAACTTGGACCCAGGTATCTCTCTTTTCATGGACTTCAATTATATTCATGCTCATCTTACATATCATTACTTATTTTATTTACCATTCTAAGTCTTCTATATTAACTTCTCCACATATTTCACTCTTCTTAATTCTATCTTAATTAATCATCTTAATTTGAGTCATTATATTTATATCTTTTGTCCATTCTCTATTGTACCTTTGTCTCATTCCTTTTAAAAAGAAAGAAATTTCTCCTGAAATCACTAATCAGAGTATGATGCCTTTCTATCTTCCCACTAAATTAATCAAATTAATCTTTAAAATACCCAATCCGATTTTGCTTGGTACATTCTAACTGAATAATACATCTAAAACAATTAAATACATAGTTAAACAATAGATTTAAATATTAAAAACAAAATACTATAATGAAAGTTTTATAATAACATCAGTACCATAATCTTATTAAACTCTTTAATTAAAGTTTAATATTCTAAATCTCCCCTCATATTATATTTTCAAACCAATCATTATTAACATTCCAACATTTTAATCTCTTATCAACTCTCAAGCCATTTAAATTTTCTATTTCTGATACAATACTACAATATCATCTTATGTACCTTGCAAAATCTCTTTGAAGAAATTATACTTATCCTTTATCCCTAAAAAAAATTTCTTTTTTCTCATTTAATTTCAAAACTTTGTAGCTTTTCTCCACCTTTTCCCTTTCTTTCTTCCCCCAACAAACCTTTCTAGCCCCCCTTCTTCTAGCCTCTGCCTTACTGGCTTCCCTTCTCTGTCGTATTCCTCTTCCCTTTTGTTTACCATCCTTATATTGATTTTGCACCTTGTTTTTCCCTTTCTTAAATGTTTTTTTTAATCTTAAGTCCTTTATTTCTCTTCTTTTTCCTCTTCCTTCCCTCCTGGTCGAGTTCTGAGATTTATTAAAGATGGCTTCCTCTCTTTGTTCTTTTTCTGCTGTCTTCATCTGTTGCAATGTTTGTTGATAGTTAATAAGCGCCATTTCTAAAAAAAGGAAGGCTTCTTTCAAACCAGCTTTACCATTTTGTTTTGCTTGCTCATAATCTTTTCTCAGTTCCTCGATAGAAGAAGCCATTATAAATCTTTTCTTTTCTTTTCTCTTACAACAGCCAGAATATTCCAAAGGAAAAATAAGACAATCCCAAAGTTCTCAGTCAGTCCAAACCAAGACAGAGTTCCCACTCTCTCCTCCTAGGGTAGTATCAATTAGAAAAAAAGAAAGTCCAAACCTGTTTCTTAAAGTCTTATTGCAATATATTTTAGTCTTTCAATCCTTAAGGCATCTCCTCCAACAATGTCTTAGCATACAAATATTTTTTTTTTTAGTCCTCTCTTTTCCCACTCATCACTTAGAACCAGTTTTCACCTAAAAAAAATAGGTTTCTTAATATTCACTTTTTATTCCGTAAAAAAAGAGGGTAAGCTATCCTTTCAGCACCATTAAACTGCCGCTTTTTTCCTCTTCTCGAAGGTATCATTCAGAAAGTCGTACTTTTCAGGAATTTTGTTAAATATGTCTTAGAGTCCTAGGAACCAAGAAAGACTTTCTCCTCTCAAGCACTTTCTCCACTTCCTCCTGCGTATTCTTACCCGGCTGCCAGCTTCTTTGTGGCGGCCATTACGGTTCCGCCGCTAGCACCGTCCTGCAGAAAAGGGGGTTCTTACTCAAGGGGTCTGCAGCACCAGCATTGTCTTTTCCCGGATCCCCCCCTTCAACTATATCTGTTTTTTGCAAGTAGTGGCCCTAGCTCCAGAACTTTGTCTGTTCACGTGCTTACAAAAAAAGAGAGAGGGATCGCAGTAACCAGCCAAAAAGGGTCACTGGATTCATTGGACGAAGCTATAGATGCGAACCGGAGAACATCTAGAGCAGAGTGTGAAACTTGATTTAATTGAGGGCTGCATCAGGGTTGTGTTTGACCTTAGGGTCCAGGAGGGCTGTGGTCGAGGTGGCCAGCTCAATGTCACTTGTATCAGGGGCGCTGGTGTTGGCCTGAGCACTCTGCCAGCGAAAACGGCCTCCTGCAACCCTCTGCCAGTGAAAAGGGTCCATCCAACTTTCAAATTCTCCCCAAATCGCTTACATAAATGAAAACTTGGAATCTCTTTGATTAAATAACTAGAACTATCATGAGTTGAAAACTGATCTTTAACTTAAATATTGACTCTGCATTTTCTCTTTCTCCACTTTTAAAAGGGAGGTCCAATCCAGAACAGAAAATCCAAACGTTGCCTGGAACTGCAGGAAAACAGCGACAATGAATTCGGATTCCAACTAGTTCTCCAGAAATGTTCTGGCCAGCACTGGTCTATAACAAACATCCTGAAAAGCTTGCCGACATAGACTTTCGAGTGGGAGTGGAGATCTTCTCATTACTCTTCTTGCTACTATGTAGCGAAAGTTTTGCAATGACACCTGCAGTTTCCCTCCTTGTTTCATTTTTGTGTGAGTGTGTGAATGTCCACTTGAGGGCTAAGAACAGACACTTTTATTTCATAACGGCATTTTCATGTGATTTACAGATTGATTCTGAATGGCAGGTGATGGTAGAATATGTTAAAGTATTTTGCAATTGTACATAGGGGGAGAATGGAAAATATTTATAATTCAGACAATAAAATTTTATTGAATAAAAACACAATGGTCTCTTTGTTTAATTAACCGAGGTAAGCAAGCTACAGAGCAATCTGTGCATGTAATGTATATCCCATTTGTTTTTTCTTTTACTTTTTCATAAGAACATTTAGAATTTTAGAATATTTCTTTTAGTCCAGTGGTCCATTTCAAAAAAGTTTACCACCAGTTCGGTGGGTGTGGCTTGGTGGGTACGCTTTGGGCACGTGCACCAAACATGCACTTTGCACAGGCGCAGAGACGTTCTGACTCTCCCTATTTGTTGTCTCTTCCTTCTAACTACAATTTACCAATATTAGTGCATTATTCAGGGAACTTTTAAACCCATACAAAAGCACACAACGTTCCTGCATCGATTCTGTAGATCCATTAAAGGAAAAAGAAGAATCCCTTAGCATTCATAGAGTTTCAGTTATGTACTGAGCATATAACTTATCTGATTTTTTAAAAATACATTTGACTAATTACATGTCATTTCCTTTTACTTAAAAGTCTTCTATTAATTACTAGAACTTTCATAGTACTCCCAAGACTCACTTTACCCAAAACATGGATTTGCCTGCTGGTTCTTGGTGTTAGAAGCTGGTTTCCACAGATAAATAATTATGCTAAGACTATAACTTGAAATATAAAATATAAAGTAGGAACATTTTGTATCCTCTTTTTATAGGCAGAGTGGAGGAATATAGTTGTCTAAATAACTAGCAGAACACCAACTTTTTATATCAAAGTATGGTACAATTTTATACAAGCCTATTTTGAAGTAAATCCAATCAGTTTAATCAACTTTTCTTCCTAGGTACAGTAAGTGTGTTTAGGATTGCTAATCCATTTTTTTAAAAAATAGTTTTATTCAAAGTAAATCATATAAAAACAAATTTCATCAATATTCTTATTCCAATTTCTATTCATTTCTCTCCCTAAATAATTCTGGCATCTTTTTTTTAAAAAAAAATTGCATTTTTATAACTGTTCCCAATATTAAGATTATAAATTTGAAAACAATCTTTTCAGTTACTCTAGTTTTACTACTACTGCTACTACTACTACTACTACTACTACTACTACTACTACTACAATAAATACTTAAATTCTGTTAAAAGTTTAATACCTCATTTTGGTATTTTCTTATGAAAAAAATGCCATTTTTCCTTGTCTTCTATGTAATCATTGACAATTATTTAATTCATTTCTCTCCCGCAACTGCTTTTAAAAATTTCCCATTGAATACTTGGCTATATTAGATCTATTAGGTAAATAGTTTGCTTTAACATTTCAGTGCTTTGAAATTTGATCACAGAACTAAGTAAAAAATTCACCATTAGGTATGTTTATAATTGATTATTCACTGTAATTCACATTCCACAAGTAGATGATCTCTTACTTTAATCAGATCTGTCCATATAAATTTCACCATTTTGTAATTTTGCTGATTGGTTACAGTATGTGTTATTAAGTTAACACTTAGTGCCCACATAGATAGGATGATCATAATATAAGGTGAATTGGTGAATAGCTATTCTAAAATAAAAGACAATTGTGATTTATTTGAAACATAAAATACTAGGGGAACCATAATCCCATTTAATATGTCTGTATTTTCAAATAATACTGAACTAGCCTGGTACAAAAGAAACTCCTCTGGATTGGAAGACCATTAAGTGTTTTCCCAATCAAGACTATAAGTTTCTTGTGATGTGGCTTCATATCTTTTATAAATGGACACATACATAGGTGTTCATTATATGTGCTATACTTTTTACACGTAACTACTTTTATTCTGTGAATTAGGGAGGATTCAATCCATCCCACCCAACATTCTCTCTAATGTAATACTACATCAGAAATGATCATCTCACTTCTCAAACTGGAACTAAATCACCAGTGGTGGGATTCAAATTTTTTTACTACCGGTTCTGTAGACGTTGCTTGGTTGGCGTGGCAGGGGAAGAATACTATAAAATCTCCAGTCAGAGGCGGTATTTGCTGGTTCTCCAAACTACTCAAAATTTCCACTAACAGTTCTCTAGTACTGGTCAGAACCTGCTGAATGCCACCTCTGTAAATCACCCAATATTATATAGATGTCTGTCTTAATCCTTTTTAAAAATTGGTGTGTTGGAGAGTGCAATAAGGGATAGGAATGTTCCAGATACATTAACGTTGCTGTTCTCTAAAGTCTACAGAATGAACGAGTGAATGGATGACTTGTTTTCCCTTCATAATCTCTCTCTGTCTCTGTCTCTCTCTCCCCTCCAATAGGTATTAAAGATTCACCCTGAGTTCGTTTCTTTATTCTTCTTCATAGATCAAGTTATCTATCTGAAAATGAAATCCTTAATTTTGAACTGTTTATCCTACTACTGCATCAAGATGAGCTCAGCTCATTAATTTCATCTTTTGGTCTTCAGCTACAAGTGTTAGTTCAGTTTTAAGAGCCACAAGCTCTGCAATCAGCTCCTTTTTACTGAAACTGCAAATCTTTTATCTTTTTAATCATTGTGTAGGAAGAGGAATCCATCTATGTTTAATGTCCTGTAAAAGTAAGAGGATTTTTCATATGATTTTTTAATGAAACAATTATTTCTGTCTTATTAAATTGTAGTTCAGGAAGATTTTTCAAATTTGCTATCAGCTTAGGGGTATGTGTGTGCTTGTTTATATATATAAAAAATCAACAAGAACATATCTGGGCTCCATGAAGTTTAGTCCTTTGTTTTGGCAGATGGTGAGTTACATTTATCTAACTAAAATCCAACAAAATACTGTTAATCCAAATCAAAAACCAAGCCAAAAATAGTTCTTTTAAATCACCCCCTGCAAATTCATACATTTTAACTCTTACCTTCTGAATATAATTGTCGTCATTTTCCCCATTTTATTTTAATGTCCTGAATTTTCATAAGTGAGGCATTATTTCTCACCTTATCCCACTGCTTTATAAGTTGCCATCTCAATTACTCATCCATTTCTGTTAATTTAGTTTCTATAACTTAACTTTCCCCAGGATTAATTGAGCTCTTCTTTAGAACCAGTCTAGGATTTACTCATCTGTTCATTAACTAAGAGAACATAAAGAAGACATTTCTTATTTCCAGAAACCTTCTTCCTCGGGTTGTATTTGTTCCTGAAAAACCATATGGAATCAAGGCACTTCTTTCTCCTTCAGTTTAAACTATTATGCAAATGGTTTCTTCTTATTTCTTTATATTCAATAAATCTTGCAGTCTCATTCTACAGTAAATTTTAAAGACTATTTTTTAGTCATGGCCAGCAAAAATTACATTAAATCAGAGCCAGGATGGAGCTTGGCTTTTAAGCAGCTCTTCTTCTCAGCATCCAGGCCTGCTAGATTAATCGAAGCATCAGTTCTACTCATTAAAATACATTGCCAACAGTTGTTAAATGAGCCAGAAAATCACGATGCAAATTTCAGTCTCAGAGTTGTTATAAAAATTGTAAAGCTATTACACAAAATCTTAAGTTCTTTTAGGCATAATTGAAAATAGGCTATATCCTGTGAAAAAAGAATCATCGCCAAATGGGTAAAATATTTGTTGGTATTAATTATGCTAGTTTGAAAAATTCTGTGATTAAAGCAGTGTTGTCTAGGAAAATGAAGGAATTTAAAATTCTGAAATTCAGCTAAATTCGAAATTAAATTCCTACCTGCAATATAAAATATTCTAGCATTCTTCCTACTGAGGGGAGGAACAGGATTTAAAATTACTCAAAGTATTTAAAATGCTAAGGCAAAGGCAACATCAATCAATAGGTTTTCTCAAGACTTTTAAATCTACAGTTTGTACAACGAAAAACATCACAGGATTTTACAGTTTTCTGAAGTTAAAAATACAAAAGCGAGCAACAAAAATCCAAACAATTGGATAGCAGCTAAGAGTCGTTCAAGTTAATACTGTACCCTTTCTCAGCATATTTATTATCATTTAAATTTCTAGACATTCCAATTCACCAATGATGTTGCTAGACTTGTGCATTTTGTTCATAAGGAAAATGAAGGAACTTCTCTGTGAAGAAAAAGGAAAAGGAACAGTACAACGTAGCACAAAATATAATTTTTAAAGATAAAGGAGTTAGATGGAGTAAAATGGTAACAAACTATTGAAAAGAAAAAGACAATATTGTGAAGTGAGTTGGGGCATTATTCTGCAGTGGTTCTCCTTCTTCCTCTAACCCCTAGGCACTATTCTGTGGGTTCTGGCCCCTTAAGGGCTCTCTCCTTCCCCCTCCCAAACCCATAGCCACACAGCAGGGTCAAGCCATAACCTGTTCCTTAGTCGCTACCGGTTCGGTGGATGATCGCGCATTGCGTGCCACTAACAAACCAATCAGCTGACAGGATGAAGAAACGGAAAGCTAAGAGTGACCCCGCCCCACCCTCCCATGCACTTTTCGGTCTTTTATCCTCTCAGCTGATTGTCGGAGGCTTTTTTCCCTCCTTTCAGCTGATTGGAGGCTTTTTTTACTTCGGTTCCGAACTGGTAGTGATTTTTACTACCAGTTTGCCCGAACTGGGCCGAACTGGTCGCATACCACCACTGGTTCCTCCCCATCCAGATTCTCACAGCCTCAAGACATTTGCAAATGACCTTGACAGCTTTACTTAGGCTGAGGACAAAGATTTTTAGCTGGATATCATTGACATATTAATCTCAAACCAAGAAATAACATCCCCGGCATCTTCATGTGGACATGGAAAAGGAGGGGGAAGGGGAGAACCCATAAAGGGGCAGGACCCACAGGATAGTGCCTAAGGATCAGCCATTCCCCTCCCACTAACACCAATTGGGACCCGCCTTGCAAGGAGAACCACTAAAGAATTGTGCCCCCACCATCATGTCTGTGTTGTTCCTTAAGCACAAAGATGCATGGATGTTTTCAAACAAAATGTATGCCAAAATGGCAAAGAAATGTGATTTGGCTTATTTCCAGAATTGTGTTTATCTTCAAGATTGTCAGTAAGTGATATTTTACATAAATTTAGATTATGCATAATAATCAGGAGAAGGAGCCAAACTGTGATAAAACACGCAAAATTCTCTTTGCAAGCCATTCCGGTTACATTTTTCAGTACCATTTGTGTCTTTAGTCTGGATAGACCAGTTAAACGTGGTATGTGATTAAAATCTAGTATTTGAAGTCTGAATTCACTTGAACGCATGAGCGACCTATTGTATAACTCCAAATTACACTAAAAAACATTTGCAGAGCTTTACGCAAACTCCAGACTGTAGTAATAATTTCTTGTTCTCTCTCCAAGGCAGGCTTAAGGCATCACATACATTAGCTTCCACTCCCTGGTATTGAGCTTTTCTAGTGCAGTTACACAACCATATTTTAATGGTAATATAAGCAGAAATCATGTAACATGAAGGAACATTAATTACTAGGATTCCCCCCCCCCCCTTAAACTGGAAAAAATAATAGGTGACTGCATTATTAATAAATAGCAGATAAAAGGAAGCAGCATTTACTAGCAAGATGTTCATCTAAATTTTATTTCATATTTTAAGAAAGTTATCTCATAAATAGCTAATCGAAGTAGTAGAAGCAAAATGCTCAAAATTAGGCTAAATCTAAAGTGTAAAATTAATTTCTCTCTCTCTCTCTCTCCCTTTCCTGCTCCTCCACAGGAGGCAGGTGATCTGTGAAGGAATAAAAAATTAGTTTGTTTGAAGAAAATGTATGTCCTGTTATACCAGTCAAGCATACAAGTTGTCCTTTTCCTAGATGTACCTACAAAAATAAAATATGAATCAGGGAATCACACAGATATTGCAGTTTTAGGATCACCAATCACATTTTCCAGCCTAATATCTCTGAATTTGACAGCTGAGATTAAAGCATAAGAATGGAGCAGAAACACCCATATTACAACTCGTCTTAACTGTAGAGGTTTGTGCAATGTAACATATGGTAAATACTAAGATTTTTCCAGGAATGACAGAAAAGGAAGGAGATTTTCTACAAACAACCCCAAAATAAACTTGAACAGATCCATTAACTACTCTGTTGTTTGGGAGAGGCGAATAAGTATAGAACTGAATATTGATTAGAATTCTTTTACATCCTTATCTGCAACTTATTGTTAGGATTTTACCACTACCGGTAGTTTCAACCACTTGCCATTTCATTGTGCCTAATGAAGGCAACAATTAGCCTAACTACCATTATAAGCCAGAACAACTTAATGATAATTTGTCAGAATAAGACAACTCGAGTGTTATTTTAAATATTGGCATAAATGGATAATGTATCTACAACTTTGTGATTTTTGAAGGAACCTTGGTAATAAGAAATAAACATATTGAATGACTTATATGGTCCTTACTAATTTGCTTCTGCTTGCAAGTATTCTTAATGTCATAAAGCTTTCCAAGTTTGATGGTGCCACCCTACAGTTGTCCCATGTGATTATGAAGATGACACAATAGTTCCATTCTCATTGTGGTGTCATGCCCCAAAAGAATTTAAATTAGGCCCTAAACTAAAATGTTTGCTGGTGTTTCACCTGATTTCTGAAGCCTGGGAAATAACTTGCAATCAAATAACTTCTCATTAAAGAACAATAAAACTTTTCATTTCATTTAAAAAAATAATTATGCAAGTTAGATTTTTAACCAGTTTTTAAATACATACTAGAAGCGTGAGCAGAGTGTTGTTACAGCTCCATTGGCACCTTAATGTACTATACAATATTTTAATGTGGGTACTACACGATTGTGATTCCTGAATTGAAACTATCCACCTTGATATTTTCAGAGAACAGTGACATATAGGACTTGCAGATGATACTAGCCTAGAACATCACAACTTTTTCCAGTTTCAAACAGAAACTCTTTAAAGGATAAAGATCAGCTTAATCATAAGTGAACAAGTAGGTAGAATGGTAGGTGATAATCAAGTCAACTGTGAACTAGTTCTGATTAATTAGTTTATTGCTTCTATGCCACTTTTTTTACATCAAAGCAATGCCATTATAGCACAATCAAAAATAAGAAATGAGATGAGATGGGATAGAAACACCTATCTGAATATGTACCTGTATGTGCATTTGTCTTGTTCTTATTGCTGCATGTTACTTCCATGTACCTTGCTTTAATAAATAGATGAGATATCATTTACATATACAAAATTGTTGTCTTTCACACATTTTTTACTCTAATTATAGGAAATATACAATCAGATCCTGGATTTAAAATCTGGATCAAATCTAAATACAGAGTCAATAGAAGAGAATATATGTAGCTCAGGGTTGAATTGTGGAGTCCTTGGGGCTCTCTGAGCTCTGAAATTCAGAATCGGATTTATTTAATCAAAGATATTCAAACCGCTGAGAGCAAAATTGAAAAACAAAATAATTTTTAATATCAGGTTATAGAAAATGGAAAGGTCATAGCAAACGGCAACACAAGGCCAGGTGTCAGGTCTTGGAAGAGAAACATAATTGGATCAGAGTAGTACTGAATGACAGATTACCAGGGAATTACAAGGGCTAAGGACAGGCATGCAAGCTGAAAAAGTGTTTTGAGAGAAAGTAGTTCAAGCCAATTCCATGTCATCAGGAGTCAAAAATAGCTTAAAGATTTGTCAATTTAATAGTAAACAGGACCTTAGCAGCCTACAGAAATTCCAAAACTGTATTAAATGTTGCTGCTACAGGATTGAACTTTATTTCTATATAAAGGTAACACCTCCTTTAATGTCAATACTTTCTTAAATGTACCCCATCCAGTTAGGCAAGAACCTTCCCCTCCCCACAAAACAAAAAAAATCAATTACAATTAAAGATCAATTACAAACACATGGATTTGTTTTCTGTTTCTTGGAATTATGTTTTAACAAAAAAAAGTTTTAATCCTAAAAAATCCTACAATATAATATAGGAATTGGCACTGTAGCTCCAGACAGATGCACAACAAGTATTCCCCTGCTCCTGTAATGTCTCACAAGTGTACATTTTTGTGCAGTCTTTTGCTTACCCCGATTTTTGTGCAGTCTTTTGCTTAGCCCAATGCCATCATGCACGTATGCACACCAGAACAGGGAAGAGTGTTTGAACTCTGAAACCTTAGTAAGACTAGAAATGTATATGAGATCCCTCCCTGTCTGTTTCCAGACCCAAGTCATTAAAAACTGCAAACAAAAAGGTATGCAAACATAACACAAAATAAAAAATTACCAGCATCTAATAACTGCTTTGACAGAATGAGCAGACATGAAAGACTGATAGCTGTTTTTCAAGCAATTGACATCCAGGATCCTGTTCCGCTTCTTAGGAAGAGTTCTGTCTGGCTTACCATCAATAACTACTGCCAATGTGGGTGACTGAAATGGGTCAGCTTCTTAAAAGCTATGTTTCCAAGTATTAAACCCCTGCCTCAAGCCTCTCTTGAGAAGTAAGACCTCACAGCTTGGTTCGCCTGGAGATGTCTTTGGCCTTCACACTTCAGCAAGGAGGTTTCTCTGCATGTTTGGGAATCAATTTGCCTCAAAATAGATGCTCAGTAGGGGCAGACCCGTTCCATTTTCTCATAAGCAGATAGAAGGTTATTTGTAAGCCATGGGAGAACAGCTAGAGTGAAGGTAGAGCACAGCATAAAACCAGTGATTCCATGGCATTCCAAAATAAAGCAAGGCAACAGCCATTTTTTTCCTTTGAAAAGCTTCCATCTTTTCAAAGATCAGGGATGTAACACACCCCTACACTTCTCAGTAATACAACACCAGTATGCAAAGAAAAAATGTGAACTAGAACCATATGTCCCTATCTAAAAGTACTGATATTGATACTATTGCTGAAAATTTGGTGTTTTTGTCTCTGTCTGTGTATCAGAGGTGGTATTCAACCAGTTTGCACCTACTTGGGCAAACCGGTAGCGGTTATTTGTCATGGGTCGCTGAACCGGTGGCGATCCCTGGCTGGCCACACCCTCAACCCGGTCGCCCGGTCGCTCACTTGCGATCACTCTCCTAGCTTTCCGTTCCCCACGTCCTCTTTCTCCCCGGGGGAAAGGAAGAAAGGCATGGACGCTGCAAGTATTGCTTTCCCCGTGTGAGTTAAAGTGTCTGGAATGAGAAGGAGTAAGGGCTGACAGAGGGGGTGGGGGAATCCACTCAAGCCTTGGAGAAATTTAAAGGAGCTGCTTCCAAAATGCTTGTCTGTTAAGTGCTGTGTGCATGTGTGTGTGTGTGTGTGTGTGTGAGAGAGAGAGAGAGAGAGAGAGAGAGAGAGGGAGGGAGGGAGGGAGAGGGAGGGGAGGGAGGGAGGGAAGGAAGGAAGGAAGGAAGGAAGGAAGGAAGGAAGGAAGGAAGAAAGAAAGAAAGAAAGAAAGAAAGAAAGAAAGAAAGAAAGAAAGAAAGAAAGAAAGAAAGAAAGAAAGAAAGAAAGAAAGAGAGAGAGGAAGGGAGAGAAAGAAAGAAAAAAATAGGAAGAGACAGAAAGAGATAAAACTCTGTGCTATCATTTTTAATTCTTCCACTATTTATCATGTGTTAATATTTTACACTGTCCCTACACCTAGAGTGATTTTTCTGCCTTTCTTTTGCCCAGGGCTACCACATATTTTTCAGGGTTTACATGCATTCAGTGTCAATAGTCCAGAGCATAAAATACACATGTGTTTAACAAGAGTTGAAAGGGACCTTGGAGGTCTTCTAGTCCAAACCCCAGCTCAGGCAAGAAAACTGAGGATGCCAAACTGAGGAGGAATCCTGGGAAAGGTGTCAGAATAATACTTAGAAGGGACCTTGGGGAGAACCCTATACCATTTCAGAGAAATGGCTGTCCAGTCTTTTCTTAAAAACTTCCAGTGATTGAGCACCCAGAACTTCTGGAGACAGTCAGTTCCACTGGTTAATTGTTCTCACCCACAGGAAGTTTCTCCTTAGTTTTAGGTTGCTTCTCTCTGTGTTCAGTTTCCATCCATTGCTTCTTTCAATTCTTTATTTGTTTTAAGGTTCCCCTGACTGTCTAATAGTTCTTTACATCTGATCATTTTCTTTGTATCCATTGTATTTGGATATATTGTCGCCTCCATAGGTGAAACCCAAACTGGAAATTTCATGTAGTGTTTTCTCTTTATTTTTCCCCATGTTTGTATCAATGATTCTCTTATCTGATGTCTGTAAAAATATGAGTGTTTCTGTGTGATGTAAATTAGTGTTGTTTATTCAGATACTGCTGAGTCATGGTCTTGTTTTTGGTCTGTTTGAATGGCTGGCTGTTGTTACTGAGATGTGATCTAATTTCTTGTGAGCTGATGGGTTGTGATTTTTGTCACAACCCATCAGCTCACAAGAAAAAAACACAACAAAAATCAAAACCATCAGCTTTAAGGTTCTTAAAACCAAAGACCATGCCTCAGGAACAACAGCCAGCCAATAAAACAGTCTGAAGTCAGACCACGACTCAGAAGTACCAAACAAACAACATCTACACTAATTTACATCACATAAAAGGGTATTTAAAGACTAGTGGTCTGACAGACGAGCACAATTCAAAGTACATCGATGATGTCTCCTCAAATGGTGACAAAATGTTTGCAACCAAATTGCCAAGCTCGGAGCTCAGACCAACAGCCCAAAGATAATTATGGCAGCTCATATTCACTTTCTTTATCCAACACAAGATATATATATATAGATGTCAACATCACACAAGTTCATCTCATTTTCTTTTCTCCAGCCATCAAACGATTATTCTTAACTACTGGTTTGGTGATACGTTTACCACGTGGCTGCTATCCTTGTTTACCCTTACATATTGCATCCTAACAGACATCAAGTCTTTAACTCAGATGCAGCACTTGAGTTGTGTTGGCATTTAAACCCAAGCAGAAATCCCTTAGGCACACTGTGTGCTAGAAATTCTAGATAACAGAGCAATCTCATTCGAGATTTACAGAGCATCTTCCTCACCCATCAATGTTCAGGAAGAAATAATAATCTTAAACCCAAAAAAACCACTGCTGTCACACAATAGTATTCTCAACAGCAACAGCAATATAAGCTTTTGCAATAACTAGAGGAGTGCAAAGATTTTAATGAAACCCCAAAGCAATGCAAAACAGAATTAGGTCATAAACTATAAACAGATAAATAAAGAGCAGAAACCTAAGAACATTAATCCTGGGTATTAAAATTCATTCTTCAAGAAACTTTTTAAACTGTCAGAGGGCCAATTTAAATATTATGGATGCCAAATGGAGATCATTTAAAACCTATCTTCATGGGATTGCTTGGCCCTGAGCCCACAAACTTTAAAAGCTGTTTGAGGAAGCTGGTCGAATGACAGTAAGGATGGGACGTATTTGCATAAACTGTAGGTTTCAAACTTGTCCCTGTGTAAAATCATTTCCATAAGGTCCAGCTAATCCTTCAGTGGTCCTTGCAGAATGTATTAATATTTGGTATAATCACTAATGTCCCATGTACATGTAAAATAATATACTGTATTTTCTGAAAGAACCAGAACTTCAAGAAAGAAAGTTTAAAATATGCATCTGCTATAGCTCAATAATGACATCAATCAGGGGTGGGATTCTACAGGTTTGCACCTATTCTCTAGAACCTGTTGTTAACATTCTAAGCAGTTCAGAGAACTGGTTGTTAGAAGAAATTACTGGCCTAATCCTGTAAAGAAGGCAGGAAGGAAACATTCTGGTGTTGCTTACAGAAACTGCCTCTCCGTTAACCCTTATTACATTCTTGGCAGGACTAGACTTTCTGCATCAGGAACATCTCTGGAGTTTTTTTCCCCTCCTTTGCTGGTACTTTGCTTGTGTGGAGTGACCATTCAAAGTTACAATGGCACTGAAAAAAGTGACTTAATGACCATTTTTCACACTTACGACTGTTGCAGCATCTCCATAGTCATGAGAGGCCAGGCAAGGAGATGTGTGCCTCGATGTGAGTGATGTTGAGTTGGCCACGCCCAGCCAGTCACATTACCACCAAGCCACGCCCACCAACTAAGCCACGCCCACAGAACCAGTTGTTAAAAAAATTGAATCCCACCCCTGACATCAACACTGCTTTGACAAGAAAGTTACAGGAAGTCACTGATGCCCAAAACACCAAAGGTGGAGTTTCTCAGACAGCTTCTTTCCTTGTGTTTGTATTGCTTTGTAATGTCAAAAAATGGTTTGCCAATCTAATATTGCTAAATCTGCAATCCCCAACACTTCTACTTAGAAGACTTAGAATAACTTTATTGTCACTTTGAATGTACACTAATTTGCATACGTTAAAATGAAATTAGATTGCATACAGCTCTCAAAGGGTCTCCACCTATAATATAAACATAAACATCAAAATGACAAAATAAATAAATAAACAAGCAAGCAAGCATGTACCCACATATATTATATTACATGGAGAAACAACACAGTCTAATTTGGATATATACATGTACATAGTGAGAGAAACACATCTTGCGTGTTTACCAGACAAATGGCAAAGGTGTTACAGAGGGCCTCCAAATAGGATAATTTGGCAATTCATACATAAGAGAGACTCATTTTTTCCCTCAACTATATAAGACTAATTCAAAGAAAATTAATCTAGTTTATATTGTTGGAAAGCTAACTCTTCACCCAAAGAAGGCTGAGATATACAAAAGAAATATGAGCTGCCATTCACTTAGAAGTATGTCCAAAGCTCAGTGCTCACTTAACTTCTTGACTTAAAATCCCAAAATCTATATTATCCCTGTGATCAAGAGAGTGTGCATATAGAAATTAATGTCATAAAATCTGACATTAATTCTATATTCTACAATACCATCCTCTCTGAACCATAGTCATCTTTTTTTAAAAAAAAAAATCCATGTATACTTTGCTATGATACGTCTTATAATTCTCTACAGATGAACATAACAGCAGCCCTTGTTGGGGTGTTGACAAGTAAGGGGATTAAAAAGAGGGCATCTTGGCCCTCCTAACTGGTAAATAAGCTAATACCTAAATTACTTTACAGTAGAAGATATTATAAAACTGTCATAAGCATCAGTAGTCCCCAGAATAGTTACGAGACCACTGGCCCATTTCTTATTACATGTTAACATGAGAATACAAAGGCCATTTGTTTTATGAGAGGCTTTTGAAAATAACTTGGGCTTTTGAGGGATACAAAATAGAGCAGTTTTCCTGTTTTAAGTGTTTGGGCCTTGCATTGCACTCACACTATCCAGGTTACTGTCCTAACAGATAACAGATAATCAGAGTTGGAAGGGACCTTGTAGGTCATCTAGTCCGACCCCTCCCACCCAAGTGGGAGACCCAGCACCATTTCTGACAAATGGCAGTCCAATCTCTTCTTGAAGGTCTCAAGTGATGGCGCTCCCACAACTTCCGAGGGCAAGCTGTTCCATTGGTTGATTGTTCTCACGGTCAGAAAGTTTCTCCTTATTTCCAGGTTAAATCTCTCCTTGTTCAGTTTCCATCCATTATTCCTTGTCTGGCCTACAGGCACTTTAGAAAATAGCTTGACCCCTTCCTCCCTGTGGCAGCCCCTCAAATATTGGAAGACCGGTATCATGTCTCCCCTGGTCCTTCTCTTCACTAGACTAGCCAAGCCCAGTTCCTGTAACCGTTCTTCATATGTTTTAGTCTCCAGTCCCCTAATTATCCTGGTTGTTCTTCTCTGTACCTGAAGGACTTCAACAGGCATTCTTTCTTTTTCTCTAGAGGTGCTCAATACATACCAGATGTATTGAAACTTCCCAATGGTAAGATAGTGGCACATCTAAATCCAGGCATCGGTTATAATAAAAGAGAGAGAGAAAGAGAGAGAGGGAGAGAGGAGGGAGGGGGAGGGAGGGAGGGAGGAGAGAGAGAGAGAGAGAGAGAGAGTGCAAACCAGCTTGCTAAGAAAATTATTCTTAGGGGTGAAATATGTAACAATATTATCATACATCTGGAGTCATGGCTCATAAAATTCCAAAACAAGGATGAGGTTATGAGTGTCCTACTGACTAAAATGTCACTTTTAATTTCAAGACTTGACACATTTTCTTCCCACAGATAACTATTACTCTTCCTGAAAAAATCACATAGAAGTTAAATTACAAAATTGGGATTTTTGCTGAAAGACTTTCCACTGCGAAGACGGAATTGCATTAAATTATGTTTTACTTTATTGTAATTTTTTATCAAAATACACATAATGAATTAATATTTAATTAATGTTTAGGTTATTTTTTGGGTGGAAAGAAGGATTTTAGGAGATAAAGATCCTAAAATATATTTTGCTATTGCTCAGTTTGCAATTGTAGCTGCAGAACCTGAGCTTTGTGGATAGTGGAGTAAATCATTGGCCTTTTTAGAAGATATATTATATACCGTGTTTCTCCAACAATACAGCCTCCACCAATAGGAAGGCCCAGCATGATTTCTAGGCATGAGGTGAAATTAAGCCCCGCCTCCAAAATTTAGGCCTATTCAAACCATGCATTTCCCTGCCATTTCTCACATCGTTTGTTAGAACTACATGAGGGGAGGAGAAATGGGCAGGGGAAGGGCGGGGGGATGGGGAGAAAACTTGCCTTTAGGAGTGCCCTGCAGGTAGCCTAGGCTAGAATACCCCGATAGCAGATAGAAGTCCCCTGAAGGCAGAGTCCCCAGCCGCTTTGGGGCGAGGCGTGGCTGCCCATGTCCTCTCATCTTTAGGCAGTCTCTTTCGGGCAATGGAAGCTCCCCAAATGCAGCCTCGACCTCGGGGCGAGTGCACACACACACTCCCCTCACCGCGAGGCTGCTTCTTTTGGCAGATGAAAGCTCCCTTGAAGGCAGAGTCCCCAACCGCTTCAGGGCGAGGCGTGGCACACACACACTCCCCTCGCTGCAAGGCCGCTTCTACCAGCCAATTGAAGTAGCTGGTGACTGCATTTGGGGAGCTTCCATTGCCCGAAAGAGACTGCCTAATGGCGAGGGGACACGGGCAGCCACACCTCTCCCCGAAGCGGCTGGGGACTCTGCCTTCAAGGGACCTTTCATCTGCTGATAGAAGCAGCCTCGCGGTGAGGGGAGTGTGTGTGTGTGTGTGTGCGCTCACCCCGAGGCCGCTTCTACCGGCCGATCGAAGTGGCTGGTGATTGCATTTGGGGAGCTTTCATCGCCCGAAAGAAACTGCCTAAAGATGAGGGGACATGGGCAACCATGCCTCGCCCCGAAGCGGCTGGGGACTCTGCCTTCAAGGGACCTTTCATCTGCTGATAGAAGCGGCCTCGCGGTGAGGGGAGTGTGTGTGTGTGTGCGCGCGCTCGCCCCGAGGCCACCTCTACCGACCGATCGAAGTGGCTGGTGACTGCATTTGGGGAGCTTCCATCGCCCGAAAGAGACTGCCTAAAGGCGAGGGGACACGGACAGCCACGCCATGCCCTGAAGCAGCTAGGGACTCTGCCTTCGGGGAGCTTTCGTTGGCCGATAGAAGCGGCCTCGCAGCAAGGTACATGCATATGGGCCGCTCTAGGTGGGGGAAGAAATCAAGTCACCCCCGAAAAGACGGCCTAGCCGTTTTTTCAGGGGTCAAAAAAAAAAAAAGGCCTGGCCTTATTTTGTGAGAAACATGGTAGTATTTTTGTGTTCGTTCATGTGACTTGCTATAAAATTTGTAATGATAATACATTTTTTGCTACCCAATTCTCAATGACTATGGGCATCTCACAACAATCGAAACAAGAAATTACAATAAAATAATTAAAAGATAAAGTTAAACATACAAGATGGCAAATATAATGAAGCAAGCAAATACTTTTTCACAAAGACCTTAATGAAGAGCCATGTTTTAAAAATCTGGGGCAGATTGAGGGCCATTTGAATCTTAAAGGAAGTGATGGTGATGGTGGTGATGATAATAATATTGATGATGATGATGATATTAAATATTTAAATTTGTACTAAAATAATCTATATAATCAAGATCATCCATAAAATCTACCAAAGCATTAGCTTGTGGCAGTTGCATTGCACAGTGGGAATAATGGAAGGCAATAGGCATTACTTTCAACTTTTATTGAAGAGAACACTGCAAAAATACTTTTGCAGGTATACTTCACTTGAGTGTTCATTGAGAAGATAACAGTGTTCTGTGCACTTTGGCATATAACCATGCTGGCCATAAGACCATGGAAACTGTCTTGAGACAACACTGGCTCCCTCAGCCAAGAAACAGAGATGACACTGTGTCCTAGACTCAGACATGATTGGATAGGGGAAACTTTAACTTTACTTTCTTAGAGCTGAGAGAAAGTTATTAGCTTAAGGCTTTGTGTCTAAGGCAGGACCACAACTCACACTTTCCCAATTTCTGCCATAGCATCACCTGGGTCTCATCATAGGCATTACCACTAGACAAGGACAATGCTTGAAAGAGAGACACAGAGAGACAAGAGAGTTTCACAAAGAGAAAAAGGGATGTGGGGTAGAACAGCATCCATAACTATTTCTACTCTGGCTCAGTCAACAGCTTCCACCCATTATGTAAACTCTAATAGGTTATTTTTGAGGAAATTTGTCCCTCAAAATTAAAAATCGCTTGCCTATTTCAGCTCTGAAGTAATTATTTAGTGGCCTGATCTTTTCAGACTGTGATATTGGTACATTAACTGTTACTCCTGTCGCTTTGTTTAGTAGTATTTACTCCAGAAATTATAATAAGTTTTGTTTTAAGTTCCATGCCCATATAAAGGAAAGTGAAGTTTAAATAAAGGCTGGATAAGAAGGATTATGGGAAAGCAGTAGTCCCTACCCAGACTGGATCTCTGAGACTTTTCTTATAACAAAAATGGGCAATCATTTTTTCTATCAAAGAACATAATCCCCATGATAATCTTTTCAGATATTGACCACTAATTCACAGTTTCACTTATGGGTACACCCCTCCCCCAAAAAAGCCCTTTGTAAAAAATTAATTTTTGAAGAATGGCCCAAATTCCATGACATCACCAATTAAATTATTTAGCTCAATAACATGATATCTTCTGCTTTGGAGACAATAATCCCACTAGAATGTCACTGTGTATCTGAAACTACCTTTGTAAAGATTGTATGTTTAACTATTTTTAAAAAATCGTACAGATAAAGATACATAAAAACTTCACAGGTTTTTGGTGGGAATAGAAAGCAATCCAATGCTTCCAAAATGTGAAAATGCAAATAGCTTTTTAGACACAGCCACATTGTATCAGAAGAGAAGGATTTGTCATAGACATCTGCTATCCATTCAACAGGCTAATGAATTTTATTGCTTTCCTGATAATGTAATGCTTTCAATGCCACTTCACCATCTAATACTATCAATACATGTTGTTTGCTGTACTTCTACATTGTTTATATGTCATCCCAATCTTTACAGAAGGTTATAGTAAATGAAAACTGTTACAACTCAGAACATGCAATTTTACTAAAACGAATCAATCCAACTAAAATATGTATAATATACTTAGACTTTGAAAACCCAAAGTGGTTGGTTTTGAATTCCATCTTAAATAAACATAGGGAGAGGTCCATGCTTACTTCATGGAGAAATTCTTCAATCAGTCTGGAATAGAAATAGAAAATAGAGCAATAGGAAAGAAATAGAGCCATAGAGAATTTGAAAAGATTCACCCACTTTTAAGAACCACTTTATACTGTGACATGCAAATATGCTGTGCTGTTGCCTGAAGATATGACCGATTTTGCAGAAAACATTTGCAATGAGAATTATGGATATAAAAACCAAAATTCAAGGTGGTCATATTTGATAGGGAAATGGAATGAATTACTTCAAGTAGAATGTTTATTAAAGATGGCATGGAAAAAGATTAAGACATGGAAATACTGGTAAAAAGTGATGGATGGTAAGTAGTTTTCTTAGAGGAAAGATGTTCATGAAATAAGTGAAAATGGCTATAAGAATGTGCTTCTGCCCACTTGTTATATGGAGATGAAAACTATTTGTGTCAGGAGAAACATAAATGTTGAATGTAGTAAAAATGGAATACTTAAGAAGCATTTGTGGTGAAATAAGAAGATGTAGAAGAACAAATGAGTAGAGTATGAACATGCTGAATAGAAAACTACATTAAAGTGGGTTGAGACATATAAAGAGAATGAATGATGACTCAGTCACAAAAGGAGATATAGAAGGAATGAATTGAGAGGAGCAAGAAAAGAAAGTCATGCTTGGATGGACTTGATGAGATCCTGAAAGAGACAAGCAGGAAGCCTAAAGAATCAAAGGCAATGTGTGGAACAGCATTAAGGTGGTGGGGAGGGGGAATTGAAAGATTTGATGAATTGGAGTTGGTGTTTTAGTTTGTTTCTTATTTGATGCCTTGATACCTGTTTCTATGGCTTTAGTTGTTATTCCTGCTCAGTATTATTTAAGGGAAAAACATGATGGATAATCCTGTATATATCCAATTTGGTGTAGTATTAAAAGCAGCAGATATCTGAATTCTAGTCCTGTATTAGGCACAGATTCCTCTCATACTTACGAATAAGGCAATGGCACACCAGTTCTGAAAATCTTGCCAAGCAAATTGTTTTTTCATGACCCAGGAGACAAATTTGACTCAAAAGCACAGACACAATCCTATAAATGAGCTTTGAAAAACAGGAACGGATCAAACAGATTCTTCTGAAATCTCCATATTTTGCAATACAATATGGCAGAAGTCCTAATGAACCATTTCTTATCTCCACCATTCCCCCTTCCCCTCCAGGTCTTTCTCTGTTTCTCAAATAGAGAGTGTCTCATACAAAATGCAGATTGTGTGACAAGCAAATATTTCTAATATGAATAAGCACATTTTATTAAATTCAACATACACTATGGATAATGGAACAGAAATAGAAGTATCGAGGAAAAAATACACTTTTGAAATAAAGTAACAGAAAAGGTATAAATCATATTGAGAATATAGCTGCAAATTTAATAATCATGATAATAAAAAAGAAAGTGAGAAGGGAAGGAATGAAAGTCTTGGAAAATAATATGAAGAGGACCCCCCCCCCCCCCCCAAAAAAAACCCTGTTCTTCTTTGCTGCTATATCAAAGCAAAAATGCTGAGAATCAACACACATCAACAATTCTTTCTTTATTATCCCAACAAAGGACAACATTGATCCTGCATTATATCCTGATGGTAAGTGTAACTCCTGTGAAGAGATTGCCTGGGTTTTAGTGGAATCAGATTCTAACTTTCTACCTGAGCTCAAAGAGGAGCTGATCTCTGTATTCAAGAGAGCAGAAATCTAACCTTAGCAAGGACTATTGAAATAATAATATGTGGACAATGGCAGGCAAAGCTTAGCTATCCATACCCTATCAGTCAGGGAGCAGAGGGCATGTGTACTCAGGAAGACAAAAGTGAGAAGAAAGCATCCTGAGATTAGCAATGTCACAGACAAAGAGCAGGCAGAATTAAAAATAGAGAAGGAACCCAGAGGAAATTTCTAACTGTATTTACCCTCATGGCCCTTTTTGATCAGTAGTTTGGAGAAGGTAAAGAGTCATGGTGATGAAAGTGACATTTTCACTGCTCTGAAGTTCCTTATTCCAGCCAATAAATGTACCTATGGTAAATGTACAATGAGGTCTGAAACTAGGGGAAGTTATTTTCACTTTTCTCAATAGATACTTGTAGTTTGCATAACGAAAATGTCCTGGTCCAAGAAATGCATTTAGTGCCCTGTGAAATAATGCTATGGAATAAATGTAAATCAAGCCTGGAGTTCAGCTTAATTTATTTTATTGTATTTTACCCCCACTAAATCAAAACTATTCTAGATAATCTATGTAGAGGCTACTTCAGGCATTAACCCAGATCTGTGCACCCAAAACAATTCAGACCACAGCATGTACAGAGAAGGGCAATAAATTTATTTTTAGGAGACTGAAATAAATGTCCAAGGAAAAGAGAGAAGGAACTTGGTATGTTTAACCTGCAGAAGAGTAGATATTTTCATAATATTATGTATTATTTGTCTATTTGTTTGTTGAACAATATTTAAAAGCTGCCTTGAAGGGTGCAGAAGAAAGCAATGATAGGATGTATGAAACAGAAAAATTCTGAATAGTAACAGCCGATATGACGCAGTGGTTAGAATGCAGTACTGCAGGCTACTTCTGCTGACTGCCAGCTGCCACCAGTTTGGTAGTTCAAATCTCACCAGGCTCAAGGTTGACTCAGTCTTCCATCTTTCTGAGGTCAGTAAAATGAAGACCCACATTGTTGGGGGCAATATGCTGACTCTATAAACACCTAGAGAGGGCTGAAAAGCACTATGAAGCGATATATATTGTAAGTACTATCATTAAATGCTAATAGGGAAAAGTTCCTAATTAACACTGGAAAGCTATCTATTGCAGTGGTCACCAACCAGTGGGCTGTGGCACTGGTGGGCCATGAGAAAGTTTTGGTGGGCCACAGAGAAATCTCACCCCCAGAGCACCTCCCCAAAGCAATTAATCCAGGCTGCGCAGAAACACAAGGCTCCGCCGCCCACATGGCCTGTGGGAACCCTCCCCACCCACTCACTCCTCACCCGGCAAACTTGCCTACTAAATTGCTATTTTTCCTTTTTCCAACCATCAGCTGTTCTGCTGTACCGGGAGATTTAGATTAGCTAGAAAGCAGGAAATGGTTGGAGTTCTTGCTTTCTAGCTAGTCTTTAGATCTTCGGCTCTGCTTTTAAACACAGCCGAACCTCTCTTAGGACTGAAGGTTCTCTTATTCAGTGCAGACTCACAGCAAGCAAATTTTATGTGACAGACTCAGGTAGACAATGGCAGATAGATAGATCACTGAATGATTCTGTGAGCAACTCAATCTGCCTGCCTGCTTTGGTTGATTTTGGATAAAAGTTGCTCTTTTTTTAAATAAAAAATTCAATATTTACATACATGGTGTGTTGTGAGTTAATTTTGTGAGTTTGCTTGCTAGCAAATTTTATGAGTTTGTTTGCAAGCAAATTTTATGTGACAGACTGAGCTAGCTGATGGCAGATAGATCTCTGAATGAATCTGTGATTCTGTGAGCAACTCAATCTGCCTGCCTGCTTTGCCTGATTTGGGGTAAAAGTTGCTCTTTTTTATATAAAAAAATCAATATTTATATAAATATTTGTAATGTTTACATACAAGCCATGCCCAGTCACATGACCAAGCCACACCCACAAATTAGGCCAGATCTACAGAACCAGTTAGTGGTCCCTGGGATTTAAAATTATGAGTTTGGTGGTCCCTGAGGTCCAAAAGGCTGGCGATCCCTGATCTATTGAGAATTCTTTGATCTGCTTTCCCAGATGGAGCAGGGGGTTGGGCTTGATGGTCTAAGGGGGTCAACTCAAACTAAATTTATTTTTTCATTGTGTTAGTGTTTATGTGCAACATGCATTTTTAAAATGCTTTTATTGTGTTGTTTTTAATTCATGTTCAAATGTTTTATGTTGTTGATCCTGAAAATCCTGGTTTGTTGGATGGAAAGGAGATGGTCTACACCAGTGGTGTCAAACTGGTGGCCTGCAGGTCAAATGTGTCACAGGCAGGCCATGCCCACCCCAGCTTCATGAAAAACATTGGGATACATCGCATGACAGCAACGTGACATCGCAAGTTGGACACCCATGGTCCATACAGTATACCCAGCTTTTTGTCTCAGCACTCAGCCTCCACTCAGTTGCACTGTGCTCACTTCATTCTTGCAGCAAATCTAACTGGATATGATCTAACAAGAAGTTTTGTTTGTCAGCAAGCTCGTTGGGAGAGCTTAAAGAAACACAAAATCTTCCTGCTCCTGATCCAGCATTTTAATAAGTATGCTGTGATGCTCTCTGAAGATGAGACACATAGATAGAATAAATACTACGGTTGAAGCAAGCCGTTTGTTCAATACAAAGGGCAATTTTCCCGAAGACCAACATACTTGTTCTTTTTCCCATATATGCCTGCTAAGAAACCTGAGCAGTAGCCAAATATTAGGTCACATTCACATGAGCTGATATTGCTTGGATTCGACTCTAAACACTCTCCAAACTCCTTTCACCCTCTGCTTGGGGTGCAGCATCTTTTGCTACAGGTAGCAAATTCAAATTCTCTAATCTACACAGCTTTTTGTCTAAACACACATTGATCTGGTCCACCTTTCTTAACCTTGAGTGATGTCCACTCTCCACAGCCTTGCAGACCAACTGAATTCTTATAAATCAAAATAGGCAGATGACCTTCAGTTTCCCCTATATTGTCTTGCCATGGGTCACACCCCCACCAAACAAAATGAGGGATTCTAAAAATAGGTTCACCAGAGGGATTTGAGTCAAGGACCATGAGAACTGTCCCAGGAAAATAGGGCAAAGGTAGTTAGCTGTTTTTTCCCCCTCCTCTCACCTTTTATAATACACAGAGGCACACATACACATATATACACATACGCGCACACATACACAGATATCTATATACATGCATATACTTGCATACACTTACATGGGGCTTATGTGTTACAAGGATTGCGATTGTGGTAGGCCCAGCAAAAAGAATCAGAATAGAGTTGGAAGGGACCTTGGAGGTCTTCTAGTCCACCCCCCTGCTCAAGCAGGAGATCCTATACTATTTCAGACAAGTGGTTGCCCAATCTTTTCTTAAAAACCTCCAGTGATGAAGCACCCAAAACCCCGGAAGACAAGCCGTTCCGCTGGTTAATTGTTCTCACTGTGAGGAAATTTCTCCTTAATTCCAGGCTGCTTCTCTCCTTGAAAAAGAGAATCTACGGACTTAAAATGGTTGTCATAACAACTGTTCTGAATGGTTTCGATATTTGTAATGAATTAAATTCCAGTACTGCAGAGAGAGAGAGAGAAATATGAGACTGCTTTATAGAAGAAGAAATTGCTTTTTTAACCCCACTGTGTATCTTTTAAACATATACAAGACATCTAAGAGAAAAGCTTGTCTTTGTGCAGAACAATAAAATCCTAATTAATACCTTAGGCTCTAATGCTGGCTGCTCAGTTTCCAGCCCACACACACCGATGTTGAAACAACTCAGCCTTTCAGAAACCAGAAAAAGGACATTAATTTCAATAGGAGAAAGCTGTATTCTGGTCTTCTTAATTACTTATTTTGACATATTGGGCTTATGTGCATGTATGTATGATTTTTAAAAATAAATAAAATACAGTGTAATTCAAATATCCATAATTGAAACTGGAAAAAATATTTCCCTTTGCAATAAGATGCCATACTGAATAGGTTAAAACTACGCAGATACTGAGTATTAAATATTGTACTGACATTTCAATGTAAATCTACATTTTCATATTGCTTTTGAGGTTTCAATTGCTATATGGTGCTCATTTAACCCCAATGGATTTGGAGGTGGGGTAGAATAGTTATTTTCACAGTTGTTGAAATTTGTTATATATCTATTAGCTTCTGAGAAAACTGTAATACAATTTCTACCAAGTCAAAATGAGTTTTACATATGATTTAATTCAAACCATTCCATTTCATGTGAAAGAACTGCACAGAAGGTGAAAAGTTATTCAATATTTTTTCTAATTTCAGATTTGTATTTATTTTCTATTTTTAGTTACAATTGCTACTACCATTTTCTTAACATCTATACAGAGCTGTGGCAAAACATCTTCTTAACATCTATACAGAGCTGTGGCCACACTTGCATGAGCTGATGCTGTGAGTGCTTAACTACCCTAAACCAGGGGTGTCAAACTCAAGGCCCGAGAGTTTAACACCCCTGCCCTAAATACTCTCGAAAAGTGATCAGCTATGCTCTGGATATATTTTAAAGGGAAAAAAAACCTCTTTACCAGCCTTCATTTTAAAAATGTTTTTCCAGTCTCCCAACAGAGAAAAGCTGTATTTTCCCCATATCACACTTATTTGCAAAATTATGCAAGATTAGCCATTCTTCTTTAGGAGTAATTTTAACTCCCATAACTTCTTGTGCCAAATGAGAATGTTACAACTGATGAACAATTACAGCTATTCAGTAGACTAATGATGGTACAGGCATCTGTGACCAGATGGTCTCAATATAACATTTCCAAAATGCATGTGAGTTATTTTAAATAGTAGTGAGTAATTCCACCAACACCAACACAAAAATAATGGGCTTGGCCTGTTTCAGTGTGGATATTATTTGGAAATGGAACACCTCACAGTGGATATGTTTTTCTATTGCATTTACAATTGATTAAATCCTAGGCCGAATCTTGGGGCATTGCCAACCTAGTAAAACTGTGTAAGGATGACAAAAGCAGATGTATCTTGGTGGGTGTCACAGAAATCAGTCACAGAGAATAATAATTGGAGGAGCTTGAAGGTATCTCATCCATTCCTCTGTTCAATGCATGATCTACTATTAAATGCAAGTATGGTCAATAACTCCTGAAAAATAGCTAGCATGCCTTCTATTTCCTTGTAGTGTGCCCTGTCTTTGTATGCTCCATTATCAAAGGGAGACTTTAAGATATTTCCCCAAATATTTAATTGGGATCTTTTATCCGTTTGGATCTATTTCCAGTTCTTGGGAACAATATGCTTCCATTGACTTCATGGTCAAACTTCAGATATATTGATCTTAATGTGCTTTTAGAAGTTATTGGTGTAATCTTTGCAGGCTTGAAAAAGAAGTTTTGAATTGCTTGAATCTAAGGGCATGGGTAACGGTAGTGGTATTCAAAAAAATTTACTACTGGTTTTGTGGGCGTGGCTTAGGCTTGGCAGGGCAAGGATACTGTAAAATCTCAGTCAGAGGTGGTATTTGCTGGTTCTCTGAACTACTCAAAATTTCCGCTACTGGTTTTCCAGAACTGGTCAGAACCTGCTGAATACCACCTCTGATGGGTAAGTCAATTTATATATTCCAATGAGGCATCTGGAACTCATATCAAAATTATTGTAAGCTGTTCTGAGGTGCCTTAATTGAAGAAAGTGCTACAAAAAATCTGAAGAAATATGAATCATGCATGTTTTTTTTTTCCTGTATGGAAATATTTTCTATAAAGAATACCACTACATATCCAATACATGACATATAAAGAAGTGATCATGTTTCTATCAAGATAACAGTCATATTGTTGGGTTGATATGTGGGCTCAACATGCCAAGATACAATATGTTCTCAATTTAAAATCAAGAAGTGTAGAAATATGTCTGAGTTTTGTCTCCTCCAAAAAGCAGTAAATAAATGAGATGAGATGGCTGGAGGAATAAAACACCTTTACTGCCATGCTATTTTTTCTTATTCATAGATAAAGTAACCTTTCTGAACCTAAACCATCAATTACTAAAACAGGATTGAATAAAAAGATATATGAGAAGATTATAATGATTCAACCCATTCTAAAATGAGTAAAACTGAAGAAATATTCTTGGAAACTCTTTTCATCTTTCAGAGAAAGAGATTAGTCATATTCCCAACCTATTAAAAAATGACAAATTTGCATAACAATGTATCTATTAATCTACCAACATAGCTACAAATTCAGAAGTGGATTCTCACTGAAGTAGAAATACATTTTATAATTAAAATGTATGGCTTCTGTAATCTGTTTTTTAACTGTCAATTTGGAGTCAAAAAATTGAGACAGAAGAATATTGTCTTCTGCCTCTTCCTTAATAATTCCAAAATGCCCAATTATATTTGTTTTTAAAGAGTTGATATGATATCGTTTTAGAAGCTAAAATATAAGACAAAATAAGCAGACAGTATCCAAGCTTGTGCCTTCTCCTACTAATACATAATAAGTTTCCATATGGTGATGTTCTTTTAGAACAGGGGTGGGCAAACTACGGCCTGCGGGCCACATCCGGCCCGTTGTTCTGTCCAATCCGGCCCGCCCCTGAAAAAAAAATCGCTGGGCGTGGCGTATTGCCCTGTGCCGCGTGGCCCCCAAAGCTGCAAAACAGTGCGGAGCGCTCTCGGGGTAGCCTCGGCTGGGAGTTCAAAATCACCTTTGAGTGCGACCTCTCTGAAGGTGAGTCCCCGCCGATCCCCCTTTTTTTTCCGGGGCTTCCAGGCTTAAACTTTGCAAAGGCAAAGTTTGCAGGTGGGAGCGTCTTCCGGCCGAGGAGTGGGAAGGGTTCTGCCCGGCGGGCGGGCGGGCTGCTTGGAGCGGGCTGCTTGGAGCCACCTAAAGCTAGGCCGCTGCTGGTGGAGCCTTGCCCTGCCTTGGTGCCCCCTTTTCCAGCTTGGCGGTCCTGCTCGGGTGGCACTTTAAAAGCCTGCTCCCAGCACCTGAGCAACTTCCCAGCAACTTGCGGCTTCCTTTTTCCTCGTGGGCACTCGCGCCTGGCCCCGAGCCGTGTGGCGGAGGGGAAGCCCGGCGGGCGGGCGGGCTGCTTGGAGGAGGTGACCCAGCAGTGCTCCGGCAGCAGCAACAGGCAGTTCCGCCCGGGCTCCGCTCAGGTGTCCGGCTGGGGCTGTCAGGAGTTGCTACCGCCGGCACAGCTCCGCGCGGCTCCAGTCCCGCGTTGCCTTGGGAAGGAAAAGGCAAAACCAGGAGCCGCTGAGCCTGAGCCTCTGGTGCCACTGTTGCCGTTGCAAAGTACCACCGCAGCTCTTCCTTTTTGCCTTTCCCTTCCCGAGGCAACGCGGGACTGGAGCCGTGAGGAGCCGCGCCGGCGATAGCAACTCCTGACTTAGGGGGCCTCCGAGGGGAGGGGAAGGAGGAGAAGAGGGGGGGAGAAAGGGTGGGGGGGTGATTCCCAAAAAATCTTGTGCTGACCCGGCCCATCTGTCAAATTTTAAAAGTCAATGCGGCCCCCGAGCCAAAAAGTTTGCCCACCCCTGTTTTAGAATATGTATATTTACTATTGTGTACACTGTATATTGTGCAAAGCTTTTAGCATGGTCAACCTGCTTGTTAAACTAATATTTATTTTTACATCTAAAACAGAAAAGCCGGATGTAATTTTACTAAGATCTTAAACGAGGACTGAGTTCAGGACTAGATTAATCAACCAAAGAACCAAACCTCTTTAGTTCATTAATATATATTTACGTTCAACTTTTCTTTTCATTTAAATGAATTATCTGCTATTGAAAGTACTTAAGTAGCAATAAGATTGTTTTAGCCTCTTGCGGAATTGCAAATCTCTGATTCTACACACCTTACTTCTGAATAAATTAAATCCGGGTATTCATCATCCACAACCTACTTTATGATGATGATTTGAACCTGTGTTGTAGAAAATCAAAGGCAACTTCTTAGCCAGTTTCATGAAACTCACATTTTTCTCCTGACATATAATCGACTCAGAGTTAATACATATGTGGTAATAAAATTGAGTGCTAGAGGCTTTCATTTAGCTCAATGTTTTACATAATTTGATCTGTAATTTCTATGATTTATGAAATCCCAATAAGTCTGATGACTGTCTTAGAATACAACGAAGTCTATTTCTCATGAAAAACTGGAAACAGAATTTTGGGTCAAGTGTCCTGATTCTCAAAAAGTGTCTTTAAAATTGAACTCTGGCAAAAAGTGAATAATAATATAAGGCCTGCCTATTTTTCAGAGATAAATATTGATTTGGCATAATTCATCAGATTGGTGAGGAAGTGAGAGAGAATAAAATGCTAATGTGGTCCAAGCTTTTTAAAGTGTAATACATAATCTAAACTGAGATATAGCAAGACAATGCCAGGAAAGCCGAGAGAAAACATCAAAGTTAAGTAAAAATATTAGAAGAAATATGAATTACTTAAATGAATGATTGAGAATGGGAAAAGCAACGAACACTAAAACTGAAAAATGTACATTTCATCTCCGTAATCTTTCACTCAGATGAGTGATGCCCCATCTTCCTGGTATATTTTCTGTATGTGCCCATTTAGTAGGAAACAGAGATGGCCTGTATCAGAAAAGTCAGAAAAGAAGGAAATATAACCTTAATGCAGGAACAAGAAAGCTAACGGAGACAGATATCAACATGGGAAAGCATATGTGGAAGAAGGACAAGCCAAATGAAAGACAAGATCAGCATTTATGAGAGGGCTAATAATGAAAAAGAGGAAGAAGAACATGGATGAGGTAGCAGAAAATTTTCTGAGTGGGGGGGGGGGGGGAACAAAGTAAAACTTGGGGAAAGAAGTGGGAGAGTGAAACATTAAAAGTTCATCTCATTCACAGAGTGCAGCACTAAAAACATGGTATCTATATTAAAGACCCTGGATGAGGCAGAGTTCAAGACATTTATAGTATAAACATATATAAAAGTTTTAAATAAATAAATAAATAAAATGCACAGCGCCAATAAACTTTTGTTTTGTACACATCCATGACCTTCCCCCATTTTCTTTCCTGTTATTTGTATTTGAATCTTTTCCTTGGGTTTTATATTCAGCTCCAAAATTCTTCGTGTTTCCCAGCAGGTTTTGCCTTTCTTTTTTCCTTTTTTTCCAGAAGCCGGTAGAGTTAAGCAAATACCCCATTCAAAAGATTGACAAATCTGAAGCATCCCAAAAGAACAACAGATGGGAAGTTATATAATTCACTGTTCTTTTCACTGCCCGGGAAGAGAAAGAAAGTTGTTCTCCATTCATTTTTCATTCTTTCAGATCCCTTGTGTCAATGTGTTCTATCAACTACATTTTCTCTTTCATCTTTTATCTTTTTTGGCCCATTTCTGTCCCACATACCTCCAGTTTCTTTGTTTTTAATTCCCAACAGACAGTATAGACAGTATATTTCAGTAATCTTCCACTTCTAAGAGGATATTGAGGATATTATTTTAACCCAATGTTCTTCCTACATATCAAAACATCAAAAGAGTTTGTATATCTCTAAACAGATGTTATCATCTCTTGCTCAATATAATAACTTCACTTCAAGGACCATGTATTGATAGCATGGGATAAGACAGAGGAACTGTGCATTCTTCTGTCGATCAGTGAATACAGAATGAAAAAAAAATAATCATATTTTAATGGACAACACCCCCCAATAATGCTACATGCAACTATTGTGAAGACATGTCTTTAATTATCATAGACCAAAAAGATTTCTGTTTACTCAACACACAAATCTCATTTATAAATTTAAAATATGCCATTTGTCATCCCTGATAGCTGTTACATGTAAGAAGGTGTGCTACTGAAGAAAGGATATACATTTGAGTTAGGGATTATCTGTTATGGATGGATTTTCAAGGAAAAAGTCAGTTTCTGCCAGTGAATAGTCATGAAATATATACAAAATTATTTTACTCTCCTGAACTTCTGTTTCAAAATTATTGTTCCAAAGTAGACATAGTCCCTTCAACTTAAATGTCAACCTGTTTTTTAAAAACTTGTCATGAAAAGTTGGTGTTATTAATACACCAAGAGAGCTCATGTTGTTCTCTAACTGGAACCAGGAGTTATAGATCACTATCTCAATTAAGATCAAAGTTTAACATTCAAGAAGTTTTGAAAATAGTAAGGAGGAAAACAATGGCTCAGGCATGTTTTTAAAAAGAAAGAAAATACAGGTAAGAAAATTACAAGAAACACAGAAAAGGACACTTGTTATGTATCTAGACAAATGTAAGTGTATTTTTTTCAGTTATGTTTATTTGTTTCTTCTGAGAATACAGTGGATAGCTAAGAAAGCAAACAAATGGACCATCAAACAAATCAACTCAGAGCTGTCACTCGGGGTACAAATGACCAGGCTCAAATTACCCTATTACTGATACATTATGCACAAATCTGAATCTCTGGAAAAGGCTCTAATGTTGGGAAAGATGGAAAGAAAGAGAAGAAGAGAATGACCACCAATGACTCACAGTGGCAATGAGTGCACCATTGGTAGATATGAAAGAACAGGTTAGGGATTGATAGCCATGGGAGTTAACAATTTCTGTGGTTGTTGGGAGACTAAAACAACTCGATGGCACATAATATATCAATCGTTTAAAAATATTTCTATCTGAGCCCAACAATAGACCTCAAAACAGATACAGATAGAGATAATCAGAGTTGGAAGGGACCTTGTAGGTCATCTAGTCCAACCCCCCGCCCAAGCGGGAGACCCTACACCATTTCTGACAAATGGCAGTCCAATCTCTTCTTTTTTTTTCTTAATAAAGTTTTATTTGGGTTTTCACACATACAAAATACAAGTAAAACATCTTTTTTGAAAATAGCATGGTCCCGGGTTGAACTTCTTTATACAGACACAAAACTCAATTTCACGCTCCTTTTTGTGTTTTATTCAGTATCTTATACTATTCTACATTTTCTATATAGTTTTTCCCCTCTTTTAATTTTCTCAATTTTATTTTGATTATCTCGTCTCAATTCAAATCATTATATTTATACTTTTGTCTGTTCTGTTTCAATTTCATATTATCTTTTCTCATTAAACAAATTTTCTCCTGCAGTTACTAATTGGAGTATGACACCTTTATATCTTTTAATTACATCCATTCAACTCTTATTTAAACTTCAATATATACCTTAAGGTTATGACCTTCAATATAATACATAATACATAACTTCCAATCGAATTCTGCTTGGTACATTCTTATAATATATATTCTTTTTTTAAAAAAGATTATAAATATATGTAATTATAAACCCGCATTCCATTCCAATTCAGTTCTATCATTAATAATCATTAAAATCTTAACATCTTTAACACTTCTTTTCAATTAAATATCATACTTCCTTAAAAACACATATAATCTCCATAATTAATTTTCCCTTATTTCTCTTCAAATATGTTTTCTAAATCATTAAATATTCATTTTGTTACATTTATTTATTGACAAGCATTCCACTGAATTATGATAGCTATTTTATCAAACATTTTAATCACATGTTGTTTCATATTTTCTAAAATTATTTCTGTTTCTAATATAACAATACTATCTTATGTACCTTTGCAAAATCCCCTTTTCCATTAAATTTTCACCCATTATCTCTGATTAGGCCCTGTTTCTCTATATTTTGTTTCTATCCTTTATGACTTCTTTTCCTTTCTTTCTTCCCTCTCATCTTCTCCCTCCCCTTTTTACTCCCTTGTCTCTCTACTTCTAATTCTCTCTTCTGCATTTCCCTCTTCTGTTGCTTTCTGATTTTATACTTATTTTTCACTCTATTTTTTTGGGGGGGGGAGTTGTTTTTCCCAATCTTAAATTTTCCATTCTCTTTCCCCCCTTTCCTTTTTTCCCCCCACCTAATATTACTTGTTCATTAAAGATGGCTTCTTCTTTGTCACAATCTTCTTGTTCTGCAGGCATTTCTTGTTGTTTCTCATAATTCCAAATCTCCATTTCTAAAAACTGAAATATGAAGCCAAAAGAAGCTCTCCCTTCTTGTGCATCTTCTTTGTACTTTTTAAGTTCCATTTCCAGTTCTTCTAAAAGTGGAGCCATTTTAAACAGTTTTAAACAACCACCCAATTGATTTTAGTCATTCAAATACAATAACCAAAAATCCAGAAATCATCAAATAATCCAAATAGCCCCAAGTTTTTTCTTCTTATTTCTTTTCCACTTTCTCTTCCTGGGGTTTTTGTTGCGATATTTCAGTTAAAATGTATCTTTTGGAAGTCTTGTTGAGATTTTGCTGAAAGTTCTTTTTAATTCCAGGCAGTCTCCTTCCTTCCAGATCCTGCCCTTTTATTCTTTTTCTCTCCTTTCCTGTTTTCAAAAGCTTTTGATTATCCAGAAATCTTTATTATCCCTTTGACTTTTTATTTTCAGCATTAAAGGCCTATTAATGTCAAAGTGGATTTTTTTCCAATTTCTTGCTTAAGTCTCTTAGCTGTCAGTATAGGAAAAGGAGAGAAAAAAAAAACCAAATCTTTTCCCTTTTCTCTCTCCTTCGCAGCTTAAAAATGTTCCTAGGGAACAATGTTATTGGTTTTTTTTTAATAACCAAAAGTTTCTCTTCTTATCTTCCTTCTGTACATTCTTTTCCGGTCGAGTTCTTCTTTGTGGTGACCATTTCTGACCACCGCTGCAACCGCCTTTGGGAAAGGGAGTAATGGCCAGCTGGGGAGGAGAGATGCGGCTCTCCTCAACCCTGCAGGCAGTCTCCCCCTTCTTCACCACTTCTACGGGGTGGATTAGCCCTGAAACCAGCCGGCTCGGGGCGCTCCAGCGGCGAGTACGGATCGAAGCCTCGCAGAGATGAGGTTTCGGTCTGTCGCTGAAGAAGCTCAAACCAGAAGTCTGCAGCAGTCCAATCTCTTCTTGAAGGTCTCAAGTGATGGCGCTCCCACAACTTCCGAGGGCAAGCTGTTCCATTGGTTGATTGTTCTCACTGTCAGAAAGTTTCCAGGTTAAATCTCTCCTTGTTCAGTTTCCATCCATTATTCCTTGTCTGGCCTGTAGGAGCTTTAGAAAATAGCTTGACCCCTTCCTCCCTGTGGCAGCCCCTCAAATATTGGAAGATCGCTATCATGTCTCCCCTGGTCCTTCTCTTTACTAGACTAGCCAAGCCCAGTTCCTGCAACCGTTCATTGTATGTTTTAACCTTCATTCCCCTAATCATCCTGGTTGCTCTTCTCTGTACTTTCTCTAGAGTCTCAACATCTTTTTTATAATGTGGTGAACAAAACTGGATGCAGTATTCTAGGTGTGGTCTTACTAAGGCTTTATAGAGTGGTATTAGTACTTCCCTTGATCTTGATTGTATCCCTCTGTTAATACAATTTAGGATTGCATTAGCTTTTTTGGCGGCTGCTGCACACTGCTGGCTCATATTTAGCTGGTTGTCCACTAAGACTCCAAGATCCCTCTCACAGTTACTGCTATTGAGCCTGGTTTCACTCAGTCTCTATGTGTACTTCTGGTTTTTCTTGCCTAAGTGTAGGACTTTACTTTTCTCTACATTGAATTTCATTTTATTAGATATGGCCCAGTGTTCTAGTCTGTCAAGATCCATCTGGATCTTGAACCTATCTTCTTGGGTGTTAGCTATTCCTGCCAGCTTAGTATCATCTGCAAATTGGGTAAGTTCCCCTTCTATTCCCTCATCTAAGTTGTTAATGAAGATATTGAAGAGTACTGAGCCTAAGACAGAACCTTGTGGCACCCCACTGCTTACTTCCCTCCATGTAGACTTAGACCCATTAAGGACTACTCGTTGAGTACGGTTTGCCAGCCAGTTGCGAGTCGATCTAGTGGTGGTGCTTCCATTTTTTTCTAGCTTACTAAGAAGTAGGTTGTGTCTACTTTATCGAATGCCTTGCTGAAATCTAAATATATTATGTCCACAGTATTTTGCTGGTCTACTAATTTAGTCACTGTGTTGAAGAATGAAATAAGATTGGTTTGGCATGATCTGTTTTTAACAAACCTGTTAAAAGACTGCTAGTTATTACTTTACTTGTTTCTAGATGTTGGCAGATCTGTTTTTTTTATTATCTTTTCCAGTATCTTCCCGGGTATTGATATTAGGCTGATTGGTCTATAGTTTCCTGGGTCTGTTTTTTTTCCTTTTTTGAAGATGGGAACCACATCAGCTCTTTTCCAGTCCTCTGGTAGTTCCCCGGTGCTCCAGGATTTTTGAAAGATATGGTGCAGTGGTTCTGAGATGACCTCTGCCAGCTCCTTTAAAACTCTGGGATGTAATCCATCAGGCCCCGGTGATTTGTTTTCATCAAGATCAGACAGGTGTTCTCTTACTATTTTTATGCTTATTTTAACTTTTATTTCTGGACTGTCTTTTACAGTTATGTTTTTGGTGGATTGAGCTATAGTTTCTTTTTGTGTGAAGACGGATGCAAAGAATGAGTTAAGCAGTTCTGCTTTCTCTCTGTTGCCTGTTACTTCCTTGCCATCTTCTCCCTTTAGTGGACCGACTGTTTCCTTGATTTTTTCCTTTTTATTTATATGTTGGAAGAAACCTTTTTTTATTAACTTTGACTTTTATTGCAAGTCTTTGTTTGTTCTGAGCCTTTGCTATCCTGACTTCGTCTTTGCAGATTCTGGCTATCTGCTGATATTCTGCCTTAGTTGTATGTCCTTCTTTCCATTTTTTGTACTTGTCCTTTTTTTCTTTCAATTTGCCAGAGAGATCTTTGTGTAGCCATGCTGGTTTCTTCTTGGATTTCTTCTTTTTCTTTCTCAGTGGTATTGTGCTGCTCTGGGCTTCTATGATCATACTTTTTAGAGTTTCCCAAGATTCTTGAGTTGTTCTCCCCTTTAGGATTTTCATCCATGGAATCTTTCCCAAGTTCTCTCTGAGTTTATTGAAATCAGCTCTTTTAAAATCCAAGACTCTGGTGTTATTATGTTCTGTTGCTTGTGTTTGTGTTATGTTTAATTCTAGTATGATATGGTCACTCTCACCCAAGGTTCCTGCAGTTTCAACTCCCTCCATCACTTCTTCTCTGTTTGTAAGAATTAAGTCCAGTATGGCTGTCCCTCTAGTTTCACCCTCTACCTTTTGGACAACAAAGTTGTCAGCTAGGTTGGTTAGGAACTTATTTGATTTCTCACCTGATGCAGAATTAATTTTCCAATTGATATCAGGATAATTGAAGTCTCCCATTACTATTGTTGTGTGTTTCCTGCATATGTTTGTTAGTTGGCTGGCAAAAAGGACATCTATTTTTTCTGCTTGATTGGGTGGCCTATAATATACGCCTATGGCCATGTCATTCTTTTTTTCTTTTATATTGACCCATATGCATTCTAGATGGTTTTCATCTTTGGTTTCATGCATTTCTGTAGCAACATAGTGGTCCTTTACATACAGTGCAAATCCACCTCCTCTTTTATGGGGTCTGGGTTTGTTTGTTTTTGAATAGTTTGTATCCTTCTACCAGTATATTCCAGTCATGGGTTTCATCCCACCAAGTTTCTGTTATTCCAGCTATATCATATTTACCTTCATGTTCAAGTTCACCCTGTTTTTCCCCCCAGACTTTGTGCATTTGTATATAGGCACTTGAGATCTTTATGTCTAACATCTTACAAAGGTAAAAGCCAAGCATCAAAACCCTAAAACCACACATTCAATAAATAAAAATAGTATAATAAAAATGATAAATAGCCAATATTATAACTCTAATGGGCTATAAGAGTAACTTTTGGAGACAGGAGGAAGAGCTGCAGCTAGGGCAATGGTCAGATAAGAGATACTTCAGTCCACAGCAGGAATGTGGATAAAGAAACAGTCTTGAATGGGATCCTCCTTGGTTCTTTGGAAAGTAAAGGCAAGGAAAATGCTTTCAGACTTGCAAGATTCTATTGCTGTAACCTTAAAATAAAGGTAGCATGAGTACTCACAGGTTTGGTTTTCTGCCTGAACTGCCTGAAAGATTTGGCAATAACACAGCCTCTAATAAACTATGTCCCAATAGCCCAGCAAAAGATTGTTTTCACTTGCCTCCTGAATGTTAATGGGGTTTGCTATCCTTATAACAAGGGATAGCTGCTTCCATAAGTGTGGTGCAGCTACAAATATAAACCGTTTTGCAGCTAAAGTATATTTCCTCTTTTCACAAATACAGTTTGCTTCCCTAATGCAGGCTTTGTTAATACCAGTGTTGTGTGCTTGGCTTGACCCTTCTTCTAGCAGTTCCATATAACAGCTCTGCAGTTAAGCTTTACTGTCAGAGCACAAAACCTTAGTTCTGGGCAGATGAAACTAAATGTTCCCTGGATCAGAAATAATAGAAATGAAAATGGCATTTGGCATTCCATTCCCCTGTTGTCAGCTGTGCCCTAACCAAGAGAGGCACAAGAATAAGATGTACGTGTAGTGTGTTGTATTTGTCAAGACCATGAAACAAAAGATTGCATGTTGAGGTATGGCAAACATTGCCAAGTTTAGATTTTGTGCTTTTTTTCATCCTGCTCTGTTATGACACTTAAGACAGAGAAAAGAGTCAGAGATCTTACTCCCAGCCATGGAAATTAAAGAATTTGCTCCAGTTAAAATCTTTGCATACTCCATTATATTCTATGGTCCCATAAAAGTGACAAATGGAATGTCCCACTTCTATTAGGTGATATTTTCCCATCAAGTCACAGCTGACTCCTGGTGACTTCATCAATAAAAGCACTTTTTATTTGTGATCCTCTGCGGGTTCATATTATACATGGCTGTCATAATGTTTCTTGTCATGTGACTTGTGATACCAAGATATCCATGATGATATCTTGATAAATGAAGTAGTATCTGACAGCTTTATTTATGAATATTTTACTCTGTCTCTCTTCACTGATTTTAATGGACCATTGGGAGCCAAATCAAGTGAACTGTGTTTGATTAATGCTATCCACTTTGTCAACTCTTAAACAATCTAAAAACTTTAAAGAATAATATAATTCAGCTGTTGTCAACCTGAATCAGTCCAATTTTGCTTGAACAGGCTAGATAGGCTTCACGGAATGGTGAGATAAGAAAGTGATTTGTGTTGACTGTGTTCCTTGTGGTGGAAAATGAGAATCTTGTTCATAATTAGAGTACATGAACTTTGAATTACATTCCTTGTCAGTTTAGCTGCAAATATATTCATAGGAACTTAATAAGTTATCCAGAGTCTGAAGATAGGCCAATGTTTTGATATTTAAATAAAAGTACTCTCTGACTGTCAATATAGGCCAAACTGAAAAATCCAAGAATTGTTCCATAAATGTTGATATATTGCTGTAGGAACCAACAGAATTAAAAATCTTATGAACTTCATGTGACTGTTATAAAAGTAAATGTTCCTTTCACTCAAGCTCTACTCTCTGACTTCAATGACACATGCATTCAGATAACTTGGCAACAATATAGAGGTGGCTTACTGCTGTCTTTTAAAGAGATATTTATCAAGTTCTCAGTCTACTTGTCTATGAAGATTCTCAATCATCCACATCATGATTGTCCCAAAAGTGCTTTTCCAAAGGTGGGATTCTACCAGTTCGCACCTATTCGCTAGAACCGGTTGTTAACATTCTAAGCATTTGGGAGAACCAGTTGTTAGAAGAAATTACTGGCCTGATCCTGTAAGGAAGGCAGGAAGGAAACATTCTGGTGTTGCTTACAGAAACTGCCTTTCCGTTAACCCTTATTACATTCTTGGCAGGACTACACTTCCTGTCTCAGGAACGTCTCTGGAGTTTTTTCCCCGTCCTTTGCTGGTACTTTGCTTGTGTGGAGTGACCATTCAAAGTTACAGTGGCACTGAAAAAAGTGACTTATGACCATTTTTCACACTTACGACTGTTGCAGCATCCCCACAGTCATGAGAGGCCAGGCAAGGAGATGCGTGCCGTGATGTGAGTGATATTGAGTTGGCCACGCCCAGCCAATAACATGACCACCAAGCCATGTCCACCCAGTCACATGACCACCAAGCCACGCCCACCACCTAAGCCCCATAGAACCGGTTGTTAAAAATTTGAATCCCACCCCTGTGCTTTTCCAAAAGGTAAAAGGACATTCTGGAAGGTCCAAAAGGAAACTGGACATTCTTAGTATTTTTCTTTGAAAACATTTCATTTCTCATCCAAGAAGTTTCTTCAGAACTATTGATCAGCTTTTGATAAGAAATGAGGACTGATTCCAGTTCCACCATCATTTTTTTTAAAGTTTTTTAATAGTATCTGACCATTCTGGAAATTATTTATCTAAATAATATAAAATAGATTTTATAACACCCTTAAAAAAAAACCTTAAAAATAAGATTTGAAAAAAACATTGTGCTTTACATATCTCCAAAACACCCCAAAAGAGTTGTTACGGCATTTAAATATAAGGGGTTTCAATATTAGATATAAAGGAACAGTTCAGCAATATTATGTTTTAATGTTGTATCCTGATCAGTTATATTTTAACATTTTTTCTCACAATAAAAGCTTTAATAACTCCATAATATCCTTCACTATTTAAAATTAGGAATATTATAACTTTTTTTGAGTTTATGAGCATTTATCTGAATTTTTGTGATTGACAAAACTGAGTTTAAAAGGAAAGAAGTGAAATCTTATGTCCATAACTTTCCTTGGTTACCATTTCATAAAAACATTCTCTTTCCTGTCTTGAAAGAAACTACTCTTCAAAAGAAGAGGTTTTTATATTTAGGACTATATAGTGAATACAAAAGCTAAGCTTCTTTAGTGATAATAAAAATAATACACAAAATAAAGAATCTCTAGTGTTGTATTAAACACAAATTCTGATAACTGTTTTATTTTAGCACAAAACAAATGTGGAATTAGCCATACAGCAGTAATAAAAGCTTTCTTACAATGGGGAGAGGGAGGCAAGGGGCCAACCGATTCCTTTGGAATAAAATACTTAAGTCTCATCTGTATGTTGTGTAGTTCCTCTCGCTGTGCTTTCTCTGTCTAAGATATAATGCAGAACCCTACTCACAAGATCTTTCTTTCTCCGTTGCTGAAGGTTTCAAAATTAGCAATGACTAATTAATAAGCAACTTATTAGCGGGCTAGACTAGGTCCCTTAGAAGAAAAGGCTACTGCCATTGGAGTTCTTAGCATATGAGCCAATACAAATATGGCACCAACATCTTTGAAAGTTTTAGTAAACTGTTACTTAAAACAATAGCATCTTTCTGTTTTCTCTTCTGGGGTTATCTTAGGCAAATTTTTGTTTTGTTTTGTGCCTTTGAGTTACTGTTGATTCACAGCTACTGCCTGCTATCATCTCTGCATCTTATTTGGGGGGAAAATTGGAAGTGATTTACCATTGCCTCTTTCCTAGGGCTGAAATAGAGTGACTGACCCACCTGGCTTTGTAGCTCAGGCAGGACTAGAACTCAGGGTCTTCCAATTTCTAGCCTGGTGCCTTAAGCACTATACCAAACTGGCTTACTAGAGTAGCTTGTCCAGTAAAACAGCATCTATCTAGGAAATCAATTGATTGGCCCACCTATGCATGTGTTGAGCTTCCAGCTAGAAAAATACATATTTGACCAACCAAGCCCTACCTGCAACCATACTTCTAAAGGTTCACCTGATAGAGATTCACAAATAAGAGATTTAGACGCATATATTTTTCATATTATAGTTTCTACAGAGAAAAAAATATATCAACAGTGTCATACTGTTTTAGAGTAGATTATCCCAGTGAAACCTTATGACACAAATGATCCATTTTAATGTATTCTTCTTCCATATTTCTCGGTAGAAACAAAGGGTTGAATTTATAAATAGGAACCGTAGGGTGTGAATAAGTATCCTCAGGAATTTCAAGAACCAAGCTGCAATCGCATACATGGAAAGTCTGTATCCCATCATGTCATCAAGAACTTCAGCTTTTGCCCATGTTTAGAATTAGTTTGTCTTACAGTTAATTGGAGAAAAAGTCTTCAGTTTGGATTTATTGCCCAATGCTATAAGGCTGGGTAGAATAAAAACATATTGTTCCAGTTTGAACCAATTTGTCAAGTGCAATGCACTGACAGACAAAAGGGAATTGTCAGAATTCTTGTATTTCAGCAGCCACTCTAAATGCTTCAGCACTCCAGGCTGAAAGAATTGTTTTAATAAGTTACAGGAAGAAAAAGACCACAGGATGATGAAAAAATCTGGCTATTTTCTTGACCAGCATTCCCTCGACACTTTCTAAATGTGTTGCATTAAAATTCTAGCCACTCCAATCCCTTTTGACCATTTGGGCTGAAGGCTATAGGATTGTAGTCCCAGACATTTGCAGATTGAAAGGAAGGAGAAAATTTACTTTTGCTGCTCTCTCATGCTGCCCTATTTCCCTTCTTAAGCCCAAGAGAGAGAGAAATACTAAAAATTGACAAAATCTCATATTATTAAAAAAATTCAGACGTATAATGGATTATAGAAACACTTCCTTGGAATTACAGACTATAATCATATGAAAAGCTAGGAATGATAAGCAAAATTTGGTGATTCGAGGGCATTAACTGTATGCTGTTAAAAATTTTAAGAGAAAAAAAAATGGTACATTCTAACAGCTGAAGAGAGGACTATGATTTGAAAACATGACACATTATGGAAATTAATGATACTAAGAAACTGAGGTTGATTTGTGAAATTAACAGCGACCTTTCACATCTGTGTAACAGCAAAAGGTGAAGAAGAGCAAGCACAATTAAACACCAACAAAAAAACTTCAAAGTGCTTGAGAAAAGAAGCATTACTGGCACAGCTATATTGGATAAAAATATATTGGATAAAAATCCCTTTTCAAGGCCATGGAGAAACATCTATGTTGGTTATTAGTAAATTTGTCTACGCTCTTGTAAATGGCCTCTAATAATCTTTTTAACAGTTTTGAAGATCATATCTATTTTCTCCTTGTTTTTGTTATTATATCTCTTCAGCAGCAGAATTTGTTGTTGTTATTAGTCACGAAGTCATGTCAGATCCATTGCAACCCCATGGACAATGTTCCTCCAGGCCAGGGGTGGGATTCTACCAGTTCGCACCTCTTCACTAGAACCAGTTGCTAACATTCTAAGCAGTTCGGAGAACCGGTTGTTAGAAGAAATTACTGGCCTAAGCCTGTAAGGAAGGCAGGAAGGAAACATTCTGGTGTTGCTTACAGAAACTGCCTCTCTGTTAACCCTTATTACATGCTTGGCAGGACTAGACTTCTTGTCTCAGGAACATCTCTGGAGTTATTTTTCCCTCCTTTGCTGGTACTTTGCTTGTGTGGAGTGACCATTCAAAGTTACAATGGCACTGAAAAAAGTGACTTAATGACCATTTTTCACACTTACGACTGTTGCAGCATCCCCACAGTCATGAGAGGCCAGGCAAGGAGATGCATGCCTCGATGTGAGTGATATTGAGTTGGCCACGCTCAGCCAATAACATGACCACCAAGCCATGTCCACCCAGTCACATGACCACCAAGCCACGCCCACAGAGCCGGTTGTTTAAAAAATTTGAATCCCACCCCTGCTCCAGGCCTTCCTGTCCTTTACCATCTCCCGGAGTCCATTTTAGCTCATGCTGACTGCTTCAGTGACTCCATCCAGCCACCTCATTCTCTTTAGTCCCCTTCTTGTATTGCCCTCAATCTTTCCAGCATTAGGTTCTTCTCCAGTGAGTCCTTCCTTCTCATTAGGTGGCCCAAGTATTTGAGTTTCATCTTCAAGATCTGGCCTTCTACAGAGCAGTCAGGGTTGATCTCTTCTTCTTGATGTCTTCTAGGGCTGACCGGTTTGATTGCCTTGCAGTCCAAGGGACTTGCAGGAGTCTTCTCCGGCACCTTAGTTTAAAAGCCTTAATTCTTTGGTGCTCAGTCTTTCTTATGGTCCAACTTTCACAGCCATATATTGCAACTGGGAAAACCATAGCCCTGACTATACACACATTTGTGGCACTTTTGTTGGTAGGGTAATGACTCTGCTTTTTAGTATGCTGTCTAGATTTCAGCAGCAGAATACCAGAGATTATATAATTTTTTCATAACAAGAAATTTCAGAACTAGTCATAAACAATAGGCAGAATCCTCACTTAAAAAAAAGACTAAAAACACTGCAGAGCACCTAAGACTGGAGGGGAAGTGATATCAACAATCAATATGTAAGTTTTGAAGACCTCATTCAATGCAGTCTGTTCCACTGTGTTATGAGTCTCAAATACAGTTAGAGTACAATCCCCCATTTGGAAGACTGTACAAGGCAGTGCCCACGGGCTCTGGGAATAGTGCCTGATCTACCCTGTTATAAATCCAGGTTGTCAATGAGGCCTGAGTAAATCAGGATAATAAAAACCTGTTCTGCATGAAGCATGATATTGATTCTTCTAGTATGTACTTCTGCACAATCAAACTATCCTTTTGCAATAATTCTTTGCATTCTTCTTTATTATGTTACAGAATTATTATTCCTTAGGGAATCAATCAGGAAACGGTCTTTGATACTGATCAATGAGGGATGTGGAAATGTTTTCAGCCCTGGGGTTTCAGTCCTTGGTAAATAACCTTCAGGAGTACAAACCTTGACCACAATCCAAAAGAATGTGAGATTGAAAATAAATTACTCAAAAGGATGCAATCATGCATGCAAAAATAATCCTAAAAGCCAAAATTGATAATCACTGCAAGGGTGATTGCAGTATCCAGAGAAAGGAAGTTAGTGATTTATTATGTGTACGCATATATAGATTCTGTATGGAAGTATTTGTATATACAGTACATATTTCCATTGTCATGGAGCAAAGAATCTATCCATGTGGTCACTAAGAGTCAACATATATTAACTTTAAGGAAGATCCAAATAACTTGTTTCAATGAACAAAATAATAATTAAGTAAGGAGTTCAAAAAGTTTAGACTTTTCCATGATCCATTATATTCTACTGCTTCCTAAAGATGCTCTAAGTATGTATTATTGTTCAATATTAAGCTAATTGATTAGGAAATGCCTTTCATTAAATAAATGGAGGACTTATTTTTCATATATACATATAAATATGCAGAGTGCAGATTAGTAGATATTTATCCTTTTCTCAGAGTAGGCTGAGAGGGAAAGACAGAGAAGGAGGAAGAAAGCCGAAGTGGCTTCTATGCCTCAAGGAAGACTAGAACTTGCATTGCCCTGCTCCTAGTCTAGTGCTGTATATCTTTTTTTCTTTTTTTTTTTACACAGAATAAAAGATATTCCTTTCAATTTGAACAACATATATATCAGGTTTCTTTCTTACATCTGAGTGAGGGGTTCAACAATTTTGGAAGTCCTGAGATAGGAAATCTTGAAGATGCAGTGTCAAATCCAAGCACGAACAACAGGTCATTTTTTCAGGCCATCATTTGTCTTCATCCTACTCCACCACACCCATTTATCCCTACAGTTGATAGTCGTCTAAAGAGGGAAGTTTTAGAATGTTATATTTAAGAGGGGTATAATAAGATGATTGTTTTGCTGATGCTAGGGTTAGCAATATGGGAATAGATGCAAAAACTAGTCCCTTCTAGCTCACCTTTTACAGGAGTTAGTTTGATGTGTTTGTTAGTTAAGCATCAATGATCAAATGTGAGAGAGGTAGTTATGCTAGTCTTATTCCAATAAAATAGCAGTTTTATGATATTTTAGAAAGGGTACATACAATATTTAAGCATTGATGGGCTACAACTGAGCTATTGATTGGAACTATTAAATAGGAATGGAAGAATCATTCTAATTTTAGTCTAGAGCAGGATCTCATAGAATCAGTCCCATTCCATTTTTGCAAAAATTTGCTGTTTTAAAAAGTTTACTGAATATAATTCAATATGGATTTTCTTATGCCAATTTCATACATTTATGCATGCAAGTATGTATGGTTCAGATCTGTGAACATTCCAGTTGTATGGAATATTTAATATGAACATAGTGTTACAAAAATGAGAAATCCAAAGATACTGTATCTCTCTATATGACCAGAACATGTCAATAAGGCTGATTAGTTTTAATGTGGAGTAAACTAGATTCTCCAACCTTCTAACAGTTGAAATTAAAAAACATGACTAACTTTGCTGCTTGTTTAAAAGCATTTATCTGGAAGTATTTTATATTAAGTTAGCTTTGTCTGCTGCTCTCTGTGGAGTTCCGTTAAGAGCAAGCATTCTTCTTAGTCTCATTAAGGAAGTCCCTGTTACCTAATTTCTCAGAATTTTTATAGCGGACACCATTTATTTAATGAAAGGCATTTCCTAATCAATTAGCTTAATATTGAATAATAATACATACTTAGAGCATCTTTAGGAAGCAGTAGAATATAATGGATCATGGAAAAGTCTAAACTTTTTGAACTCCTTACTTAATTATTATTTTGTTCATTGAAACAAGTTATTTGGATCTTCCTTAAAGTTAATATATGTTGACTTCGATCGTCTGGTAGAAGCGGCCTCGGGGTGAATGCACACACACCGACTCCCCTCGCCACGAGGCTGCTTCTATCGGCAGACGAAAGCTCCCTTGAAGGCAGACTCCCCAGCTGCTTCAGAGTGAGGCGTGGCTGCCCCTGTCCCCTCGCCTTTAGGCAGTCTCTTTTGGGCGATGGAAGCTCCCCAAATGCAGTCACCAGCCACTTTGATTGGCCAGTAGAAGCAGCCTCGGGGCAAGCGTGCACACACACACTCCCCTCGCCACGAGGCCGCTTCTACCGGCCGATCGAAGTGGCTGGTGACTGCACTTGGGGAGCTTCCATCACCCGAAAGAGACTGCCTAAAGGCGAGGGGACACGGGTAGCCATGCCATACCCTGAAGCGGCTGGGGACTCTGCCTTCAAGGGAGCTTTTGTCTGCCGATAGACGCAGCCTCGCGACGAAGGGAGTGTGTGTGTGTGCTCGCCCGAGGCCACTTCTACTGGCTGATTGAGATGGCTGGTGACTGTATTTGGGGAGCTTCCATCGCCCGAAAGAGACTGCCTAAAGGCGAGGGGACATGGGTAGCCACGCCACGCCCTGAACCAGCTGGGGACTCTGCCTTTGGGGAGCTTTCGTCGGCCAATAGAAGCGGCCTCATGGCAAGGTACATGCATATGGGCCGCTCTAGGTGGGGGAGGAAATTAAGTCACCCCCGAAAAGACGGCCTAGCCATTTTTTCAGGGGTCAAAAAAAAAATAAGGCCCGGCCTTATTTTGTGAGAAACACGGTATTTATGTGAATAAAATAGAATAGAATAGAATTCTTTATTGGCCAAGTGTGATTGGACACACAAGGAATTTGCCTTGGTACAAATACTCCCAGTACACATAAAAGAAAAAATACATTTTTCAAGAATCATAAGGTACGACACTTAATGATAGACATAGGGTACAATAAGCAATCAAATCATACTAGGAAACAGTCACTATAAATCATAAGGATAGAAGCAGCAAAGTTTATTTTTTATTTATTTGATTTGATTTGTCAATTGCTTACAAGATAATAGGTATAAGTAAAAACATAGTTATGAATACATGGATACATATAAGAAAAATAAAAGAAACAATAGGACAGTGACGGTAGGTACATTGGTGCGCTTATGTACGCCCCCTACAGACCACTTAGGAAAGGGGTGAGGTCAATAGTAGAAAGTCTAAGGTTAAAGTTTTTGGGGTTTGGGGAAGAAAACACAGAGTCAGGTAGAGTATTCCAGACATTGACCACTCTGTTGCTGAAGTTGTATTTCCTGCAATCAAGTTTGGTGCGGTTAACCATGAGTTTGAATCTATTGTGTGCTCTTGTATTGTTATGGTTGAAGCTGAAGTATTCATTGACAGGTAAGACATTGCAATGTATGATTTTATATACTATACTTAGATCGTACCGAAGGTGGCGTAGTTCTAGGTTTTCTAGGTCTAGAATTTCAAGTCTGGGGGTATAAGGTATTCTACAGCAAGTAGAGGAGTGGAGAACTCTTCTTGTGAAATATTTCTGGACTTTCTCTACTGTGTTAATATCAGATACGTAATGTGGGTTCCAGACTGATGAGCTGTATTCAAGTATTGGTCTAGCAAATGTTTTGTTTGCTCTAGTTAGTAGTGTGATATTACCAGAGAAAAAGCTACGTAGGATTAGGTTAACAACTCTTAATGCCTTTTTGGTTATGTTTGGTTATGTGCATTTATCTGGAAGTATTTTATATTAAGTTAGCTTTGTCTGCTGCTCTCTGTGGAGTTCCGTTAAGAGCAAGCATTCTTCTTAGTACAGTGGGCTCTAACACTTAGATGATTTGAGATGAGCACTCCAAGGTCTTTGACAGAGTTTGGATCATCAACAAGGTCTTGACTATTCAGCTTGTATTTTATTTTCTGATTTTTTTTGCCAATATGTAAGACAGAACATTTATTTGTTGAGATTTGAAGATGCCATTTGTTTGACCATTCTGATACATAGTCGAGGTCTTTTTGAAGGGTAGCAGAATCATCTGTGGTGTTGAATAGCTTTACATCATCAGCGAAGAGAATGCAATTGCTCTTAATATGATCACAGAGGTCATTTATGTAGAGCATGAAGAGAGTTGGTCCTAGAACACTGCCTTGGGGAACACCACTGTTGACAGGTACAGAATTTGATAGGATGCTCCCAATTTTTACCATTTGTTGTCTCTTTGACAGGAATGCTTCTATCCAGTTATTCAGTTGTCCAGAGATACCATAAGATTTTAGTTTTAATAGTAGTTTGTCATGTGCCACTGAATCACAGGCTTTACAGAAGTCTATGTAGATTGCGTCCATTGTTTTGCCTTGATCGAGTTGTGTAGTCCATATGTTTTTGCAGTGTAAGAGTTGCAGATTACAGGATAGTTTTTTTCTGCAACCAAATTGTTTATTAGAGAGTAGGTTGTTTGTCTCTAAGTGGAGGATAATGTTTGGTTAATAATTGATTCCATGACTTTACAGGTGATGCAGCATAAGGAGATTGGTCTATAATTTTCAATTAGGCTGGGGTCTCCCTTTTTGAAAATGGGGATGACCGTGGCTAGTGACCATAGGTTTGGCAAGGAGCTGGTCCTGAAAGATTTTTCAAAGATTATGCTTAGAGGTTCAGCTGTGACAGTGGATAACTTTTTTAAGAAGTAGGCACACATTCCGTCCGGTCCAATAGATAGAGATGGTTTTAGAAGTTATAGTCATACAGTCACAAGTGGGAAGGGATGGGTGATAAGGAGTAATGAGAAGATTAACAGTAATAGTAGTGCAGACTTTGTAATAGTTGAACAGTGTTGAGGGAATTATTTGTTTAGCAGAGGGCTTTCAGGGAAAAACTGTTCTTGTGTCTAGTTGTTCTGGTGTGCAGTGCTCTATAGCGTCGTTTTGAGGAAAGGAGTTGAAACAGTTTATGTCCAGGATGTGAGAGATCTGTAAATATTTTCACAGCCCTCTTTTTGACTCGTGCAGTATACAGGTCCTTGATTGAAGGCAGGTTGGTAGTAATTGTTTTTTCTGCAGTCCTAATTACTCTCTGAAGTCTGTCCTGTTGGGTTGCAGAACCAAACCAGACAGTTACAGAGGTGCAGATGACAGACTCAATAATTCCTCTGTAGAACTGTATCAGCAGCTCCTTGGGCAGTTTGAGCTTCCTGAGTTGGCGCAGAAAGAACATTCTATGGTGTGCTTTTTTGATGACGTTTTTGATGTTAGGTGTCCATTTTAGGTCATGTGATATAGTAGAACCTAGAAATTTGAAGGTCTCTACTGTTGATTCGGTGTTGTCTAGTATTGTAAGAGGTGGTAGTATTGTAGCATTCTGTGTCCCCCCCAAAAAGATTTTGTGTCCCAAAAAACTGTAATCATGAGTTTTCCTGTCAAATCCTGAGTATTGAATTATTATTTCTCAGGTGAGTATAATGACATTCCATGGACTGACACTTTTTAAAAAAACTAAATCCAATTAATGAGCCTATATTTTTCTGGCTGTCAAAATGCTATAAAGTAAAGCATATAGTTGCTCATCACCTTCCTTGTAGAGTGACAGTTACACCGTTCAGAAAAAAAAAACCTGGAT